>NW_025409686.1:0-12186 GCF_002201575.2 Neomonachus schauinslandi
AGGGTGCAATTGTAAATGGGATCGACTCCTTAATTTCTCTTTCTTCTGTCTTGTTGTTGGTGTATAGGAATGCCACTGACTTCTGTGCATTGATTTTATATCCTGCCACTTGACTGAATTCCTGTATGAGTTCTAGCAGTTTTGGGGTGGAGTCTTTGGGGTTTTCCACATAAAGTATCCTATTATCTGCAAAGAGTGAGAGTTTGACTTCTTTCCCGATTTGGATGCCTTTGATTTCTTTTTGTTGTCTGATTGCTGTGGCTAGGACTTCCAATACTATGTTGAATAGCAGTGGTGATAGTGGACATCCCTGCCGTGTTCCTGACCTTAGGGGGAAAGCTCTCAGTTTTTCCCCATTGAGAATGATATTCACTGTAGGTCTTTCATAGATGGCTTTTATGATATTGAGGTATGTACCCTCTATGCCTATACTCTGAAGAGTTTTCATCAAGAAAGGATGCTGTACTTTGTCAAATGCATTTTCTGCATCTATTGAGAGGATCATATGGTTCTTGTTCTTTCTTTTTTTAAGTACATTATACCTTTTCAATAATTTCTGATTGAAAACATTGACATAACAAAGCTTTTATTCTAAATGTATTTTAAGCAATTAAATGTAAACTTGAAAGCATTTAATCTGAGAGAGGAGAAGTGTTCAATCAAATGCTTGTTTTTTCCCCCTCACTGTGGAAAAACAGCTAAATTTGCCTTTCTTCATTTTGCAGCCAGTACTGAGATTACTCTACCAACTATAAAGCTCCGGGCACAGCTTTTCTTTTTTCTTTTTTTTTTTTAACCTTTCTTTTTTAAAGTTTGTTTGTTTGTGTATTTATTTATTTATGTAATTTCTACACCCATCGTGGGGCTTGAACTCATGAGCACAAGGTCAAGAGTCACATGTTCTTCCCACTGAGCCAGCCAGGCGCCCCTGGGGACAGTTTTTTCTGATATGCCATACCACGTAGCCTTAATGTATTCATCAGAGTACTTGCTAAAGCAGTGTAACAGAAACAGTTGTTAAGATAATATAAACATGAATGATTTGGGAATATTGATTTAGCAAGAGTCCATTATTTCCACGTCAGTGGCTTTACCTTGCCTCTGATGGTCATGTAAATATTTATTACTCATGTAAATATTTATTACTATTTGCCCTGTAGTCCATGAGATTGTCCACTGAGTAGTATAGAGAGGCAGTAAGTTAAAATTATTATAAGTGGAAAAAAGTACTGTTAGCTAGTGGAATTGGTAAAAGTTTTTTGAAGTACTGAGGATGTATTCTGGGCCTCACGCTCCCCATTTGCTGCCACTTTCAGTGGTGTGAAGAACGATTTCAGTATAACTTGTATAAGAGACCACTTTCATTGACCTGCCATCTGCCTAAAATATCAAATATTATTAGAACATAACCTACAGCAACAATAATAATGCTAATTGCAGACAGGATTTGGTGTGTGCCACATACCCTTCTAAAAAGTTCATGTATAGGGGCACCTGGGTGGCTCAGTTGTTAAGTGTCTGCCTTCGGCTCAGGTCATGATCCCAGGGTCCTGGGATCAAGTGCTGCATCGGGCTCTCTGCTCCACGGGAAGCCTGCTTCTCCCTCTCCCACTCCCCCTGCTTGTGTCCCCTCTCTCGCTGTCTCTCTCTCTGTTAAATAAATACAATCTTTAAAAAATAAAAATAAAAATAAATAGTTCATATATACTTCCTAAATTAATCTTCCCAACATCCCAGTGTGTAGATACTATTTTTATCTTCATTTTACAAAGAAGAAACTGAGACACAGAAATTTTAAGTAATTTGTTCCAGGTCACACAGCTAATACCCAGTGTTCAGACCCCAGGCATTCTGATTCCTACGAAGATAATGCCTCTCATTATTTCATGAAATATCTAGTTGTCACTGAAAGCAACATGTTAACTTTTATAATCACTGGAACAGCCATGGTCATTCACATATGTGAATATTTAAAAGTAGAATGGATGTGGTACTTCGAATACAAAAATAGAAATGTTTACCATAAGGTAATTTCCTATCTTTCCCCCTTTGACCAATATATAAATTCTTAGGTTTAGCTGATAAAATATAATTTAAAAACATTAAAAACGTGACATTTTAGTAACTAGAGAAGTCAGCAAACTTTTCTGTAAGGGGATTGTAAATATTTTATTTTAAGATTTTATTTATTTGAGAGAGAGAAGGAACAGTGGGGAAGGGCAGAGGGAGAGAGAGAGAGAGAGAGAAGCAGACTCCCTGTAAATATTTTAGGCTTCGTAGGCCATAGGTCTCTCTTGCAGCAGTTCAAATCTGCTGTAGCCATAAAGCAGTATGTAGAGGAGAGTGTGGCTGTGTCCACTAAAATTTTATTTACAAAAACAGCTGATGGTGGTTTTATACTAGATTGCCAGTAGTTAAAAGTATTTCTTTTTTTTTCTTTTTTAGTTGCAAGAAGCACAAGATCGACATGCAGAGGCTGTATGATGTATTGAGACGTCAAAAGATCACGTGCAAAAGTACAATTTAAAGCAGCACAGAAAATAACTTGAGTATTTATAAAACAGAGAAGCAGTGTAGGATGAGAAATATATCAGTTATGATAATAAGTACATCATTGTTAAGCTGGATAAAACTTTCAGCTTTGCGCTATTTGGAAATGCATAAATTTTGTATATTATCTTTAAATTTTGCACATTAACTATAAAACACAACCAGAAAAATGGCACAATTGCCAAATCTTCTACTTTTTAAATTTTTAAGAATTTATGTAAGACCGTCAGATGTTTGTTTAGAAATTATACGGTACTTTTAAAATTTATGTGTGAGAATAATTTTAAAATATTCATTTTAGGCTTGAAGTTGAAAATGCCAAGTTAAAAGTTACAGTCAAAAAACAAGCGTGCAAAATTGAACAACTTCAGGAAAACCTGTTAAGTACAAGTTCGGTAAGTCAGTCTCTTAATTTCTGTCCTACTGAAAAGGAATTTTTATTTCTCTAGTAGTAGTATATAAGACCATTTTGGAAAATAGGAAAATTCTCACTAATAAAAATGTTTATTGTATTCATATTGTTGCTACTTGCCACTGGTAGTATAATTCCTCTTTATACATGAAGTTGACTGAATTCATAAATTAATAATTTTTATAGTAAGATTGTAATAAAAAAGATTGTGGTAGTCTAAGATAAGCAATATTTTATACATACCACATTTTATTTATCTATCTGGCAGTGGACAATTGAGTTTTTCCACCTTTTGGCTATTGTTAGTAATGCTGCTGTGAATATTGGCATACAAACGTCCGAGTCCCTACTAACATTTTTCAGTATGTATAAAAAACTGAAATTTTGAGTCATAATTTGATCTTGAATTCTGACTTTCTCTTGTAATCTAAACCCTTCAGTGAGATTTGAGAATGGCTTACTTTCATGATAATTTGTTGTGATTTGTAATTATAAATTTGTAATTTGTTGTCTTCATCAAGAATGACTACTAGGTCATTATGCAAACATTTTTCTCAAAGGAATATATTTTTCTCTTTGTTGGATTTTGAAAAGGAAAAGAGATGCCAGTGAAAAAGTGGAAATGACTGCTCAATCAGGGCCTTACATAGTAACATAGTGCTCCTAGCATTCACTGCAAGTTCAGGAACTTTTTTTTTTTCATTAATTTGAGTTAATCAGCCTTTCAGAGATTTAGCAATCGAATCTCAGAAAAGATTAATGTGCAATCCGGGATTACAACTTATTGATACATAGTGAAAACTATATAACTATTTACCAAGCAGAACTGGATTATCATGCCATTTATACCCTCCTTCATAGGAGAGGCTACCAATGATTTAAGATGAGAAGACTGCATTGTGAGCCCTAGGTTGGAACAATGAGGTAGATGCACCTACCACTAGTTTCTTTTAGTCACAGAAGCTGCATCCTTGCCAATTTCATTATACAGCTATACCTATCAGGGGAACTAGCACATTCTGTTGACTGGTCCTTTTTGTGGCCAAAGAAACATCGAAAGTTTCTAAAGTCAGACGATCATCAAAACTGTAATGGGGACTGCATGGGAATCAAAAATTATTTTTTCTAGATTTCCTATAAATTAGTTACACTGTATTACTATAGTTTTCACTGAGCAAGTAACGTGACGATATGTGAATGAGAATGCCAGGAGTTGTCCCCCTACGGTGTCATATAGAAATCTATTAAGGAAGGTATCAAATCTTGTAAAGTTTGTAAGAATATCCGTAGGTATTCTGTAGATTCCAATGGAAATGAATTAGGGTTATGACATAAAATTATTAGCCACTTTAAGGTCTACCCTGTGAAACAAACACTTAGCTTTCAACCAACTCAGTCCATAGTCCTAACATCTCTAGAAGGATTTTATCTCATGAATCCCCAGGCCAGAGACTACCTGGGTTCAGATATTTGATGGACATAGTTTTGAGGTGAAGAGTCTGGATTGGGAAGAAGAGATAGCTCTAGGCTGACTTAAGCTTCCAAACAATATAGTCAAGTATGTGTCTGAAAAGAACTTCAGAAGAAGACTTCCATAAGATCCAATCTCTATGGAATAGGAAATTATTCAAAAGAAAACAAAGGCAAACAATGGATAGTCTGACCCTTGTGAGAAACATTTGCATCAGAAAAGAAAAGCAAGACAGAGTATGGTGGTCAGCATCTTAAGGGTAAGGTGCCCCCTGAGATGACAAAATAATAATACACTCAAAGTAATACCAAAAAGAGTCAACATAAAATGTCCAAGTTTAGCTGTCTAGGGGTACCCGGGTGGCTCAGTCAGTTAAGCACCTGCTCTCGGCTCAGACCACGATCTCAGGGTCCTGAGATCAAGCCCTTCTCAGCTGGGAGTCTGCTTCTCCCTCTCCCTCTGCTCCTTCCCCCTATTCATGCTCTCTCTATTTCAAATAAATAAATTTAAAAAAATAGCTGTCTATAAAGGTAATCCACATCAGGTAATGGTTTTTGAGTGTGTGGTTGAGAATATTGTCTATGAGGAACTAGAAGGAAGATCAAAAAGTAGAGATGACCTCAGTAAAGGGATCAAGGCTGGAAATGTAGATTAGAGAATCTGGTTTTGAAGCCTTGAGATTTAACCAACTCTGAGATGATTTGATAAAAGGAATAGCAAGGGTCAGGGACTAACCACGGTTGCTGTCATTTAGAAATAAAATGGGATTAGAGAGCAGAGGGTGGGTATGGTCATTGTTTTCAGCTGTTGCTGAGAAGTAAAGCAGGATAAAGACTTTTAAAAAAAGATCCTTGATGACCCTCAAAATTTTTTAGTGGAATTCCAGGATTGAAACTCGATTTTAGTGTAAAAGAAGAAAATAAGTGTTGGAAAGATGAATCTGTGGATGAGATGACATATTAAAGAATGCTCAAGTCCAGTGAAAGGGGAGAAGCAGGATGATAGAAAAAGCTGCAAGAGTGAAGCAAAAGTTTTTATGTAATATCGAGAAGACTTAAACTTTATTTAAAGAGAAAGGTAGTTAATAGAAAAGAAGAAATTGAAACCTTGCGGAGATGCTTGCAATGCTTGCAGAGAATGAGAGTATCTCATTCTAAAGTCAGACGATCATCAAAACTGTCATGGGGACTGCATAGGAATTTTCAGAGATTATCTTAAAAAGGTATGATCTCACAAAACCCAGAGTATCTTAAGCTATGGATGAAAATGTTTCTAGGGCATCTTTAGAAACTAAAATGTAAATATAACCACTTTTTTAAATTTTTCATTAACACTTAGTATTAATATGGGTAAGAACCTCTGTATTTAACAAGTAAATTCTGGCAGTTTAAATTCTAGAAAAAATAATGATGAAAATGTAAAATCAGTTTAAGCTGTTTTTAAGAAAGGTCCTTATATTTGAAATTTGTATTTATTGGCATCAGGTTTATAAAACTATATTATATAAAACTTAAAATTATAAATTTTAAACTACATTATATAAATTTAAAATTATAAATTTATAAAATGTATAAAATGTAGTTTATGAGCCTTTCTAAACACGTTATTACTTATGAATTCATGAGAAATAATATTTTATGAGAGAAGAATGAGTATCTAGATTTTTAAATATAATTTTCTTTAAAAATTTTTTTCAAAGTCTGATGAAGAAAAGGGACAGATAAAGAAATTTATTGAGTTGAGGAACGCCTGGGTGGCTCAGTCAGTTAAGCGTCTGCCTTTGGCTCAGGTCATGACCCCAGGGTCCTGGGATCGAGTCCCGCATCGGGTTCCTTGCTCAGCGAGGAGCCTGCTTCTCCCTCTGCCTGCCACTCCCACTGCTTGTGCTCTCTCTCTCTCTCTCTGTCTAATAAATGAATAAAATCTTAAAAAAAAAAAGAAATGTATTGAGTTGAAACAATCTCTGGAATGTAGTTTGGATCAAGAAATGAAGAAAAATGGTGAATTAGAAAAAGAGATGACTAGGTAAGACTGTAATATTTCAGATAATTTTAACCATTAATTAACTGATTTAACTGTAATTTTACTTTATTAAGTACAAATACTTGCCAAAATATTACACTTACTCTTTAATGATTCCTTAAATAATAACAATAGTTCCTTTAACAATAACAACTGTAATTTTCATTATCCATCTTGAAGAGTTTCAGCAAGATATCTTTGTTCTTTGGTAATATTTCCTTTTAATAGTGTTCTTCCCTTCCAACAAGTATTTTAATATCTAAAAACCTGTGTCACTGTTTAATCATATCAAAAGTTATCTTGGTTTGGCTTATATTTTCTTTTTTTTAATATTATTTTTTAAATTTAAATTCAGTTAACCAACATAAAGTATATTATTTTCCAAGGTAGAGTTCAGTGATTCATCAGTCTTATATAACACCCAGTGCTAATTACATTAGGTGCCCTCCTTAATGTCCATCATCCAGTTACCCCATCCTTCTCCCCTCCTCCGCTCCAGCAACCCTCAGTTTGTTTCCTATGATTAAGAGTCTCTTGTGATTTGTCTCCCACTCTAATTTCATCTTGTTTTATTTTCCCCTCCCTTCCCCTATGCTCCTCTGTTTTGTTTCTTAAATTCTACATAGGAGTGAAATCAAATGAGAATTATATTTCTCTGACTGACATATTTGGCATAATACCCTCTAGTTCCATCCACGTCATTGCACAATTTCATTTTTTTATTGGCTGAGTAATAGTCCATTGTGTATACACATCTTCTTTATCCATTCATCTGTCAAGGGACATCGGGGCTCTTTCCACAGTTTGGCTATTGTGGACATTGCTGCTATAAACATTGGGGTGCAGGTGCCCCTTCGGATCACTACATTTGTATCTTTGGGGTAAATCCTTAGTAGTGCAATTCCTGGGTCGTTGGGTAGCTCTATTTTCAACTTTTTGAGGAACCTCCATACTGTTTTCCAGAGTGGCTGTACAAGCTTGCATTCCCACCAGCAGTGTAAGAGGGTTCCCTGTTGTCTGCATCCCTGCCAACATCTGTTGTTTCCTGACTTGTTCATTCTAGCCATTCCAACAAGTGTGAGCTGATATCTCATTGTGGTTTTGATGTGTATTTATTTCCCTGATGCCGAGTGATGTTGGGCATTTTTTCAAGTGTCTGTTGACCATTTGAATGTCTTCTTTGGAGAAATGTCTGTTCACGTCTTCCACGTTTCTTGACTGGATTATTTGTTCTTTGGGTGTTGAGTTTGATAAGTTCTTTCTATATAGATTTTGCATACTAGCCCTTTATCTGACATGTCATTTGCAAATATCTTCTCCCATTCTGTCAGTCGTCTTTTGGTTTTGTTGACCGCTTCCTTTGCTGTGCAAAAGCTTTTTATCTTGATGAAGTCTTTGTTTCCCTTGCCTTTGGAGACGTGTCTAGCAAGAAGTTGCTGTGGCCCAGGTCACAGAAGTTGCTGCCTGTGTTCTCCTCCAGGATTTTGATGGGTTCCTGTCTCACATTTAGGTCTTACATCCATTTTGAGTCCATTTTTGTGTATGTTGTAAGAAAATGGTCCAGTTTCATTCTTCTGTGTGTGGCTGTCCACTTTTCCCAACACCATTTGTTGAAGAGACTGTCTTTTTTCCCATGGCTGTTCTTTCCTGCTTTGTCAAAGATTAGTTGACCATAGAGTTGAGGGTCCGTTTCTGGGTTCTCTGTTCTCTTTCATTGGCCAATGTGTCTGTTTTTGTGCCAGTACCATACTGTCTTGATGATTACAGCTTTGTCATAAAGCTTGAGGTCTGGAATTGTGATGCCACCAGCTTTGGTTTTCTTTTTCAACATTCCTTTGGCTATTTGGGGTCTTTTCTGGCTCCGTACAAATTTTAGGATGATGTGTTTCAGCTCTGTGAAATAAGTTGATGGTATTTTGAAAGAGATTGCATTGAATGCAGATTGCTCTGGGTAGCGGTAGCATAGACATTTTAACAAATTTGTTCTTCCAATCCATGAACATGGAGTGTTTTTCCATTTCTTTGCGTCTTCCTCAATTTCTCTCGTGAGTGTTCTATAGTTTTCAGAGTACAGATCCTTTGCCTCTTTGGTTAGGTTGATTCCTAGGTATCTTACAGTTTTTGATGCAATTGTAAATGGGTTCGACTCCTTAATTTCTCTTTCTTCTGTCGCATTGTTAGTGTATAGAAATGCAACAGATTTCTGTGCATTGATTTTATATACTGCCACTTTGCTGAATTCCTGTATGAGTTCTAGCAATTTGGGGGTGGAGTCTTTTGGGTTTTCCACATAGAGTAATATGTCACCTGTGAAGAGTGAGAGTTTGACTTCTTCTTTGCCAATTCCCATGCGTTTTATTTCTTTTCATTGACTGATTGTGAGGCTAGGACTTCTAGTACTATGTTGGACAACAATGGTGAGAGTGGACATCCCTGCCGTGTTCCTGACCTTAGGGGAAAAGCTCGCAGTTTCTCCCCATTGAGAATGATATTTGCCGTGGGCTTTTCATACATGGCTTTTATGGTATTGAGGTATGTGCCCTCTATCCCTGCATCGTGAAGAGTTGTTTGTTGTTTTTTTTAAAGATTTTATTTATTTATTTGGCAGGGAGATAGAGAGAGAGCACAAGTAGACAGAGCGGCAGGCATAGGGGGAGGGAGAAGCAGGCTTTCTGCTGAGCAGGGAGCCGGATGTGGGGCTCGATCCCAAGACCCCAGGATCATGACCTGAGCCGAAGGCAGCCGCTTAACCGACTGAGCCACACAGGCGCCCCATGAAGAGTTTTAATCAAGAAAGCATGCTGTACTTTGTCAAATGCTTTTTCTGCATCCATTGAGGGGATCATACAGTTCTTGTCCTTTCTTTTATTAATGTAGCATATCACGTTGATTGATTTGCAGATGTTGAACCACCTTTGCAGCCCAGGAATAAGTCCCACTTGGTTGTGGTGAATAATCCTCTTAATGTACTGTTGGCTCCTATTGGCGAGTATGTTGATGAGAATTTTTGCATCCGTGTTCATCAGGGATATTGGTCTGTAATTCTCCTTTTTGGTCGGGTCTTTGTCTGGTTTGGGGATCAAGGTAATGCCGGCCTCATAGAAAGAGTTTGGAAGATTTCCTTCCATTTCTATTTTTTGAAACAGCTTCAGAGGAATAGGCATTAATTCCTCTTTAAGTGTTTGTTAGAACTCCCCAGGGAAGCCATCCGGCCCTGGAGTTTTGTTTGTTGGGAGATTTTTGATTAGTGCTTCAATTTCCTTGCTGGTTGTGGGTCTGTTCGGGTTTTCTCTTTCTTCCTGTTTCAGTTTTGGTAGTTTCTACCTCTCTAGGAATGCATCCATTTCTTCCAGATTGCCTCGTTGGTTGGCATATAGTCATTCCTAATATGTTCTTAAAATTGTATTTCCTTCGTGTTGGTTGTGATCTCTCCTCTTTTATTCATGATTTTATTTATTTGGATCCTTTCTCTTTTCTTTTTGCTAAGTCTGGCCAGGGGTTTATCGATCCCATTAATTCTTTCAAAGAACCAGCTCCTAGTTTCGTTGCTGTGTTCTACTGTTGTTTTGGTTTCTATTTCATTGATTTCTGCTCTGATTGTTATGAATTCTCTTCTCCTGCTGGGTTTTGGCTTTATTTGCTGTTCTTTCTCCAGCTCCTTTAGGTGTAAGGTTAGGTTGTGTATTTAGGACCTTTCTTGTTTCTTGAGAAAGGCTGTTGTTGCTCTATACTTCCCTCCACGGACTGCCTTTGCTGCATCCCAAAGGTTCTGAACAGTTGTGTTTTCATTTTCCTTTGTTCCCATGAATTCTTTTAATTCTTCTTTAATTTCCTGGTTGACCCATTCATTCTTTAATAGGATGCTCTTACATTCCATGTATTTGAGTTCTTTCCGAATTTCCTCTTGTGATTGAGTTCAAGTTTCAAGGCGTTGTGGTCTGAAACTCTGCAGGGAATGATCCCATACTTTTGGTACCGGTTGAGACCTGATTTGTGACCCAGTATGTGATGTCTTCTCGAGAAAGTTCCATGTGCACTCGAGAAGAATGTGTATTCTGTGACTTTAGGTTGGAATGCTCTGAATCTATCTGTGAAGTCCATCTGGTCCAGTGTCAACCTCAGAGAGTCGTGGACCTGGGGCGGTGAAGGAACTGAGGAAAAGAGATGACAGTTTTGCAAGGCACAGGGGACTCCGAGCAATCAGCCCAAGGTCCCGAGGTTTATTTTCCATAATCTTATATACCTTCTACAGCGATATAGATCTATAATGATTTACAGCATGGGCTTAGTAAGGCATATTCTTCCATGTACTTAGGATAAGTCCCGCGTGTATGATAAGAATCTTTAAAGCAGGACAAGGGAACAAAGAGGGGAGTGCACAGTGTGCTATTTACAGGGCCAGGGAACCAAGAGGGGAATGCACAGTGTGCTGTTTACAGGTGGCTTCCTATCCACAAAACATCTTCTGCTACGTACTTTAGAACAGACCACACACGTCCCAAGGGCATTTCACTCTGATACTTTCGCCTTATTTTTAACCCAGCAAATCGAGTTTTCTCAGAGATCTAGGAGTCTGAACAAACATGCACCAGTGGTTGTTGTGGCGTTCTATTTCCCACAGTCCAGTGTGTCATTCACTGTTATTATTGTATCATCATCAATGTGTTTCTTTAATTTTGTTATTAATTGGTTTATGTCATTGGCTGCTCCCATGTTAGGGGCACAAATATTTACAATTGTTAGATCTTCTTGTTGGATAGACCCCTTTAAGTCATTATGATAGTGTCCTTCCTCATCTCTTATTACAGTCTTTGGTCTAAAATCTAATTTGTCTGATACAAGGATTGCTACCCCAGCTTTCTTTTGATGTCCATTAGCATGATAAATGGTTTTCCACTCCCTCACTTTCAATCTGGAGGTGTCCTTGGGTCTAAAATGAGTCTCTTGCAGACAGCATATCGATGGGTCTTGCTTTTTTATCCAATCTGATACCCTGCATCTTTTGATTGGGGCATTTGGCCCATTTACATTCAGGGTAACTGTTGATAGATATGAATTTAGTGCCATTGTACTACCTGTAACATCACTGTTTCTGTATATTGTCTCTGTTCCTTTCTGGTCTGTGTTACTTTGGGGGTCTCTCCTTGGGTAAAGGATCCCCTTTAATATTTCTTGCAGGGCTGGTTTGGTGATCACAAATGTTTTAGTTTCTGTTTGTCCTGGAAACTCTTTATCTCTCCTTCAAGTTTGAATGACAGCCTTGCTGGATAAATACAGTATTCTTGGCTGCATATTTTTCTCGTTTCGCACCCTGAATATATCATGCCAGTCCTTTCTGGCCTGCCAGGTCTCTGTGGTTAGGTCTGCTGCCAGTCTAATGTTTCTACCCTTGTCGGTTAAGGACCTCTTGTGCTGAGCTGCTTTCAGGATTTTCTCTTTGTCTCTGAAATTTGCAGGCTTCACTACTATATGTCGAGATGTTGACCTGTTTTTATTGATGTTGAAGGGTGTTTTCTGTGCCTCCTGGATTTGAATGCCTCTATCATTCCCCGGATTAGGGAGGTTCTCTGCTATAATCTCTCAAATATACCTTCTGCCACCCCCCCTTCCTCTTCTTCTGGGATCCCAATTATTCTATTATTGTTCCGCTTTATGGTATCACTTATCTCTTGAAATCTCACCTTGTGATCCAGTCGTTTATCTCTCTTTTTTCCCAGCTTCTTTATTCTCC
>NW_025409687.1:0-2116 GCF_002201575.2 Neomonachus schauinslandi
AAATATATCCTGTTATTTGAGGAATTTCTGCCTTTGACCATGTTCCTTGTGTTCTAAATATATCAATAGTCAGAAATTATTTACTATAGCATTCTCCTTAAGCATTAAAATTGTGCATAACATAACACCTAGAATATACTTTTGTTGTATTATAAGTTTTAGGATAATATAGTGGATTTTCTAAGGGAACTTTCAACTACATATGACAGTAGAATTTAGCAAAATGTCTAAATCTTGTGGGGCACTTGGGTGGCTCAGTCAGTTAAGCATCTGCCTTCGGCTCAGGTCATGATCCCAGGGTCCTGGGATCAAGCCCCTCATCAGGCTCCCTGCTCAGTGGGGAGTCGCTTCTCCCTCTCCCTCTGCCCCTCCCCCTGCCCTCTCTCAAGCTGTCTCTCAAGTAAATAAATAAAATCTTTAATTAAAAAAACGTCTAAATCTTGAGAATCATGAGGCTCTATTTGTGGTTATACTGCAGCTAGCTTTACCTTTCTCTGGCTCCATTTCTTCATTGCCTAAATGATAAAATCATTATCTGCCCCAGCCAGTTTACAAGAGTATTATAAGTAGCAAATGAGTAGTAGATAGGAAAGTGTTTTGAAAAGAAAAAGAATCGGAACAACCACAAGTCCTTCTTTTCATTTTAATTGCAATATTGGTGATGTTACTTTAGTTACCTGGAGCAAGCATTCTAATTGCTAATCTCATTATGCAAATCTAAAAAGTTACATCAAACATCCTTAGAGTACAATTACCCATCCAAGAAGAGCTTGTACTTTCTTTCAACGTGTATACCAATGTAAAATATTGAGAAAACACAAGATCTCGAGGAGTTAGCAGACACTGTCTTGAGTTTGTACTCTGGCACTTAAGAATTACTAGATCTTGAGCAAGTCACATTACCAATAGGGGTCTTGATTGCCTCATCTTTAAAAATGGGGATAAAGGGGGTGGGAGGATGGGGTAACAGGGTGATGGGCATTAAGGAGGGCACGTGATGTAATGAGTACTAGGTGTTATATACAACGGATGAATCACTGAACTCTAAATAAAAGAAAAAAAAACAGAGAAATTTCAATGATGAAAAATCATTTTTTCCACTGCTGCACTATTGTTTAAAAGAGAACAATGTTTCTTGTTAAATAACTAAAACGAATTAAAACTTGAATGAACAATGACAGTAAGGAAAAATGATATTTTATGTTTTCTATCCATGGAGCCACTGTATTCATGGCTTTCACTTCAGTCAGATAAACCTCCAATCCAGTCAAAAAAAAAATGGGCATAACAGGAGTGCCTGGGTGGCTCAGTCGGTTAAGCGTCCGCCATCGGCTCAGGTCATGATCCCAGGGTCCTGGATCCAGCCCTGCATTGGGCTCCCTGCTCAGTAGGAACTCTGCTTCTCCCTCTCCCTCTGCCCCTCCCCCTGCTTGTGCACACTCTCTCTCTCTCTCAAATAAATAAATAAAATCTTGAAAAAAAATAAAGTGGAAAATGGATCCACGATTCTTTCCTGGCTCAATGATGTTATGGTTCCTGTTTCTGTTTATATAGCAGATATGTAAATAGCAACTGCCTAGTGACATTTCTACTGGACTGTCTCATAGACTGCTCAAAATTTAAGGTCTAAAACAGAACTCTTCATCTTTATTTCTCTAGTGCAAGTTCACTGTTCATTAATACCCATACAGATAGCTTATAAGCACCCAGAGAAAATTTACTTCAAGTTTTCAAGCTGCATAATATACATTTTAAAATTGCCCTCAGTAAATATTCAGCAGTGAATATTGAGCATATAAAAGAATAAGAACTATATGTAAATTACAAAGAATTATGTTATAATTATCACTTACGTACCTGTACCCAGGTTAAGGAAAAGAACATTGCATTTGCATTTTCTTCTCTGATCCCCTACCTTTTCCTCCTAACTCTGAGGTAACTCATGACTCTGTGTTTTGTATTTATCTTTTCCTCTCATTTATTTGTAGCTTAACTACATGTTTGCATCCCTAAACAATATTTTACATGTTTTTCTACTTCTACATATGGAATCACACAGTATGCATTCTTCTGCAACTTCCATTTTTCACTCACTTGACATTTATCCATTTTTTTT
>NW_025409687.1:2126-12166 GCF_002201575.2 Neomonachus schauinslandi
CCCCCCCATTAGCACCCCAAAAGTGGATTAGAGAAAAATTAAAATATGCAAATCCTGTCCCTATTTTCATTCTGTCCTCAATTTGTTGAACTGCCTTTGTCTAATAATACTTTTTCTCTTTTTAAATATTTGCTTTATTTTTCATATTATAAAGTAATAGATGTTTATGTCAGACCATTCAGAAAAATTATAGACTATTGGAAAATAAGGAAAAAATAGGAAGAAGGAAAAATAATCCACAAGTTCACTCCTCAAAGACAATTAAAAAAAAAGACAATTCATAATATTTTGGTATATTTTCCTGTAGTCATTCTCCTAAGCATAGTATTTTTAAATATACCACATAGAGATTTAAAATCTTGTTTTCTAACCCTTTGCACTATAAATATGTTCTAGATTATTACAAAATTTTAATGAACATAATCTTAAACGAAGGCATAAGATTCCATCACATGGAAACACCAACAATTTCTTAATTTTGCCCTATTATCAGATATTTCAGTTGTTTCTGATGTTCAGTTATTGTAGTGCTTTAAAGAACAGATTGTAAATATTTTTTTTCTGTATTTGGCATTGTTTGCTTAGATAGTCTCCCAGGGATGGAATTACTGGGTCACATGGAATGAAGATATATAGGCAAGTTAGACATTCTTACAAAATCTCTCCATAAAACTATGGAATCCTGATAGATACCCAGCCCTATGAGATCATTTTAAATCCCAAGTATCTGGTAACATGAACCAGGAAACAAATCCAAAAACTCCATTACCCACTTGCAATATATGACTTTTGTCCTGAACTACTAATTATACTCTTTGACTTTGAAATTTAGGTAGTATTTGTCAAGGAATGAAGGAGTCTGAATGCTTGTCTTTAAGAATGTATTAACAAATTGCCAAGGAGATGTCTCCATCATTTTTACATTTAGTAGTGTTCGACTGACTCCTTATTTCATGGATACAGTCATTGCATTATGTTTTAAGACACCTATATTTCCCTTTTTACGGACTTAATGCCCAAACTACTTGAACTCCCCTTAGGGGTCCTGAAAACACAGCAGCATTTTGACTTATTGTTGCACATTTGCCATCTAGTGGTTTAATGGGAAATTGCAGATTTACACCCTCTCCAGTTAGGGGAAGAAGACACTTAGAGCTTGATTTTCAAAACAAATCTATAGTGGTGGAAAGCACAAACTGTTGGTAATATTCAGTAGGGATAGATTGGATTGCTTTATATAGTAGTAGTGTGTACCCATGTTCAGTTAGAAGAGCCTACCCTAAAAGGAGGTAAGGCTCAAAGAAAATCATACATAACTATTCCCCAGCAAGTGCTATCTCATCATCCTAATACCCAAGCACACACTCTTCTCAGTAAAATCAAAGGGATATTAAAGGCAACTTTCAAGTGTAAAACGAATCATTAAGGGCACCATGATCTTACGTATGAAAGAAAGGAAAGGTAGGTACCTCAGTTGCTTAGGTTTGGATATTGGGTGTTTATTATATGACTGTTTGAAGATGAGCCCAGATTTTTAATTTATCCTCATATAAAATGTCCTTCTTTGTAGTCTGAGGCAGTTTCTAATTAAATAGAATGTGTGGCTAAAAAAAAGCAAATTTGCCCAGATTTACTGCACCTCAGAATTAGATGTATCTGGTAACTTTCTGCTCTTCAAGGTTTTCAAATTATCCCAACCTAATCAAATGATATATAATTCTGAGAACATGGGCCCCACAAATTATATAAGAGATTCTTTCTAAAGATATACAATGAAGATGCTCAGATTTTGGCAGGGAGTACAGAAAGTAAATAAAAGTAAGGGGGTAAATAAAGTAAATAAAGGGATGGAGTGGAGGGGCATTCTTTAAAAATAAGTTCCAAAAAAGGCTACGAGCTGAGCTGATATTCAAATATTTCAGGAATTTTCTTTGCCTTCAGACACACAGGACTCAGGAAAGATGAAGAAAATATTAAAAAGTGGGTAAAGTGAGGTAGTGAAATATTTTCAATAACAGCTGATTTAACAAACAATATTGAGTTTGAATCATTCCTGGGTAATCAATTACACATGCCATTTACACAAATTTACAAACTTATAAATGTGCACACACAATATGTTAAAGTGTGGCAAATACAGAAGTCCTCACATCCACATCTGAAAATCTTTTGATACATGTATTCCAGAATCATTCCTTCCTTCATCTATTCATTTGACAAGCAACTGCTAAGTGCACTTCAAAATAAAAGCAAAAATATATACCTTTGATTCAACAAATCCATTGTTTAAAATTTACTCTGATTATACTCGCCCAAGTATGACAAGATATGGTTGTCAGTTTATTTACTGCAACATTGTTTGAAATAGCAAAGAATTATAAATGATCAATCGATGGTAGTGAGGTTAAACCAAACTAATTAAAGATAAATCAAAATAAATGTCATCACTACAATGGAATAGTATATATCTGTTAAAAAGAATGAAGCAGAGTTCTATATGCTAGTACATGAAACTCTCCAAGTTGTAATAAGTGAAGGCAATTAATACAATAATATATATATTGTATGTATATAAATAATAATATATATATTAATATATATTGTGTGATATATATGTACACACACACACCCCCCACATATATAACTGTATGATGCCAGATGTTTCATTATGATAATTTCCCACAGCTGGAGATTAGTGAAAAGTACAATTACAGCTAAAATAAAGCCTTACTAAGATTATGAAATTCTTCAAGGCCATCCAAGCCCAGTTTATGAAAGCATGCTCTATGGTGTGAGTTTATCCAATCTGTGCCATTTCTGAAAATGGAGCAATAAAGAGAACTATCAGGTATTTATCCTTACTTTTTCTGAATGAACCACATTTTAAATTAATGATGTCTGGAAGTATGCTAACATTTTGTGTAGATGACCTAAGACTCCAGGATCTGTTTTTAGCACTTAAAATGAGAACCTAATTCAGGGGCTGGAGTTTGTAGCCAAAATTCTTTTACATACTTTTGAACTTCCTCACTTGAGAACCTGATTCCTTTATGTTGTTTGTACTGGGTACAATTAATATTCATTGAAGGAAATTGAGTACATAGCATTTACTGATTGCTTACTTAGTTACATACAATATGCTAAGTACTCATCGATCTTTGCAACTCTGCTATGAGATGAGTACTAGTAGGTTTCTCACTTTACAAATGAGAAAACACATTTTGATGCCCTATCTAGTGGTGACCTCTCTGAGTAGCACATCTATGATCTGGACTCACTTGTCTCTTCCTTCTTTTATTAAAATGTTTCTGTCCTCTGCATTATTCCTTCAGGAGCATGTACATTTTTCAAAGGTGATAAATTAATCTATATAAAGATTTTTATGCTTGGTTGGAGATTAACATGTCACCCTTCTTTGAGAATATTTACTTATTTAACAGAAGGGTTTGCAGATACAGCATATCTTCAATTATTCATTACTTGACCAATTTACATTATAGGTACTAGAGATCTCTATTCTCTTGGAACTTACAGATTTGTGGAGCATATAGATATTAATCAAATAATTCATAGAAGCATATAACTTTAAACTGTGATAAAAGTTATGAAAATAAAGCAAAGTGATTAGTGCCAGTCTGGTGGATTAGATAGGGCTTTCCTGAGGAAGTGAGGTTTAGCTCAATATACGAAGAATAAATAGGATTTGATTAAGCAAATTGAGGATGGGGACATTCCTCTCATGAGAATGATGCCGAAGAGCGAGGTTCTTGTCTCATGGAGTCAAAGAATGAATCTCACGGACAAAGGACAGTGAGTAAAGCGATAGAAATTTATTAAGCAAGGATACAGAGAAAGCTCTCAGGAATGAGAGGGGTCCCAACAGGGTTGCCACTGAGGGCTTTTAGGGATGGTCTTTTATAGAAAACTAACCAGGGAACTTTAATCTGTTTAACATCTCTATTGATGGCACCATTGAGTAAGGACTAGTGATAACACCTTCAATGGCTTACTTCCTTTTTAGGGTCCCGGTAATTCTTGGTTGGTCACAAGTAGCTGTTATAACAAGACCCCACCTCTGACACCTAGGACAAGATGGTCTGGTTTGTTCCCTTATCTCTGGTTTCCTTTCATCTCCCACATTTTGAATTTTGTGAGCCTGATCCTATGGCCCCCTACCTATCTCTCTCTACCTAGCCCCACCTGTCCCTTACTCAAGAACAGCAAGGGCAAAGGCTCAGGGGTGGTTGGGAGCCTAGTGATCCAAGAAAGAAAGCCAGTGGCTAGAATTACAGCATTACACTGCAAACAGTGAGTGAAGAGACTGGAGAGTGTTAAAAAGAAAACCACAGACTTAAAAAGGTGTCCGTTAGGCCAAGTCACCAAACCATGGTTTAATACCTAATCTGATTGCAGTTTCAACCTCTCCCAGAAATGTAACTCTTAACCTGGGCAGTCAGGAATTTTCTGATCAACACCAATGAGGAAATCTGTCAAATGGGCTGTCTCCTCGTCCCAAAGGAAGATGAAGTCATCTAGAAGATAAGAACCCCTTCTCTTCCTCCTAAGGGGAAGTCACCTTACCTGAAACAATCCTTTTCTTTAGTTAATAACTTTATTGCCCCACCCACCTTTCTTTTTTTATAAAGATTTTATTTATTTATTTGAGAGAGAGAACAAGCAGAGGGAAAGAGAGAGAAGCAGACTCTCTGCTCAGCAGGAAGACTGACTTGGGGTTTGAACCCAGGACCCTGAGATCATGACCTGAGTAGAAGGCAGACACTCAACCGATTGAACCACCCCCCCCCACCCTCCTTTCTATTAAAACCTTTTTTGACCAACTTCTTGGAGCTCTCCTCTACTTGCCAGAAGGGATGCTACTCCATTCTTGAATCATTTAATAAAGCCAATTTGATCTTCAAATTTACTTGGTTGAATTATTTTTTTTTAACTAGAGGTAGGCAGAGACCAAAAGTCATAGGCAACCTGGGAGAAATGAACAAACAAAAAAATTAAGCAATTAAGCAGATAAAAATTGTTGTGTTAAATGCCATAAATGAGGTAAATATTATGGAAATATGTAAGGGAAACCTCTAAAACATGTTTTGAGATTGAGGAGAAATGTGAGCTATGAAGGAAGACTAGACATTAGCTAGAATACGAGGAAGCAGAGGTGGTAGTTAATAGTGTTCCAGTCAGGAGGAACAACAAAGGTATGGAGATAAGAGATATCAAGGCATATCTAAGGAACTGAGGGTGGCCTTATTAAAATGCAGATTTAGAATGCTGACTCTGGCTGGCAGTGGGGTAAGAAAAAAGGGACTGATTATGTACATATGAAGCAGGAGGAATGACTGCGTGGTGGATTATTGTAGAGAAAGGTGAAGAAGACAAAGAAACCAGGTTTCTAACTGGGGTTACCAGGTGCATTAAAATGCCATTCAGGAGGGCATGTGATGTAATGAGCACTGGGTATTATATAAGACTGATGAATCACTGACCGCTACCTGTGAAACCAGTAATACATTATATGTTAATTAATTGAATTTAAATTTAAAAAACATTTAAAAATAAACAAACAAAATGCCATTCAGAGTGTTACAATGAAGGAGGAACAAGATAGGAAGTAAGAGTTGAAGGCATTTAATTTGGGGCATGTTAATTGTTATGAATCTTTGGAGCACTCGTGGGAACATGTCCAATAACGAGATGTGTATTTGCCTCTATAACAGGACAGATAAGCAGGCCAGAGTGAAAGATTAGGGCATTGTCAGTATATTGAAGGTATGGAAATGAGAGTACACGGTATAAAAAAAGGCTTAGAATAAAACTTTAAAGACAATAGCATTTAAGGGGTGGGGAGAAAATAAGGAGCCCCTGAAGACAAGTAATTAAGCAGCTAGAGGAGAAAAAATAGAAAAATGTGATACCACAGAATTTAAAGAAGGCATTGTAAGAAGGAGGGAATGATCAACATTGACAACCGCAAGAGCAGTCTAGTAAGGTAAATACAGAGAAGTATCCACTAGGTATACAATAAGGAATTTCTAAGTGATCTTTGTGATGTGGGAAACACAGGCAGAAGAAAATGGAGATAAAATTAAACGTCCCGATAACCTGCATCCCACTGACAAATACTTGAGGCAGGCAGAGTATAATGTTCCTCCAGGAAGCTCCCAACTGTCTTAATGTTAATGCCTTGCTAGAGGGAAAAACAACCTTAGTTTGACAATAACAAGGCCTTCAGTATCCTGTGAGTCTCTTTTAGCACATGAAAATCCTTTTGAAACTTCCCTTATCTCTGCTTCCCCAACCCCAAAGCATATATAATCAGTTGCTCCTCATAGCCTGGGAGAAGCAAGGAACAGCAGCTCTTTCTGCCCACAGGTCCTGTCTCCGTGTTTTAATAAAACCACCATTTGGCACCAAAGATGTCTCAAGAATTTTTTCTTGGCTGTGGGCTCTGGACCTCACCCCACCAAACCTCACCAAAACATTCCAAAAAAAACTACATCATTTGTATAAGAAATTTCACAGAAGTAGCCAAAACCAGGGGCTAGTGGGATTAGCAATAAGGAGGAGGTAAAATAGTTAAAACAGTAAGAATAGATAACCCATTCATGCAGTTGGCTGTAAAAATTTGAGACATGTCGTGAGGGCAGTACCTCCCTCCCTCCCTCTTGCTTGCTTGCTGGAAGAGGCTTCAGCATATATAAATGGTGGTGGAAAGGAGCTAATATAGACAAGGTCAAAGATGGAGGAGAAAGAATAATAAATAAAGATAGGTTGCTAAGAATGAGGTAGTAAGTAAGAGGCAGATTATAGGTGAAAAGATTATTATTGCCAATGATGCAGGTTACTGTTTTGATGCTGAGATATGGGGAGGAGAAAAATACACTGATAATACTCTAGAACTTATGGTAATACCTCGGTGGAGTATCTTTCTTTTTTTTTAAATTATGTTCAATTAGCTGACATATAATACATCATTAGTTTTTGATGTAGTGTTCAACAATTCATTAGTTGCGTATAACACCCAGTGCCCATCACCACATGTGCCAGGGTGATGGGTATTAAGGAGGCCATGTGTGGTGATGGAGTAACTTTCTTAAATTTTCTCAATGAGGAAGAATTCGTGTTCATCTGATCAAAGGGAGGGCAATAGGTGGTAACTCAGACTTTTAAGGAGAATGAAGAATAGCTGCTGCGGAGAACGGGAGAGAGAGCAGATAAGGGAAAGAGGCGAGTTTGGTAGCATTCATGGCTCAGTTTAGGTTGAAGACTGTAAACATGCAGGGGAAGCAGTTGGCATGGTAGTGTGATTTTTATCTCATGTTCAGCAATCAAAAGATAGTACAGAGAATATTAAGTTAGACCCAGGTATGGAGACAGCAAATGATTATGAAGGTGTCGCACTGAACTACCCTAGAAAGAAACAAACATTCACATTGTAATCTAAACCGCACAGCCTGTGAGCAACCTGTGTGAGTACGGTAGCCCTGGCAAGACTGGCTTCTTGCCCGGTGAATGCAGTGAAAGGAAAATGAAGAAAGGGGGTTGGTAATATTGTAAAGGTGTTGAATGATAGTCCATGGAAACTAAGCTGGACAGTGAAGGAATTAATGGCAAGAGGGAGAGAGTAAAGGGCTAAAGGTACTGAGTATGCCTGTAAACTGAAGAACAGGGTAATGAACAGACCTATGGTAGGTCTTACACCTCCCAAGAGGGCAATTCTGATATTCCCCCCAAAGGCCCTAACAATATCCCTGGACCTTATTCATTTTCTGGAACCACAGCATGGAATGTATGGCCGGCCTGGGCATCATCAACTCGGTTGAGGTCTCAAATAAGAAATTTGCTGGATACCAAGTAAGCTTGCAACACCTGATGAAAATGACATAAAAAGTGTGGCCTCTGAAGAGGGGGAATAAATGAGCAAGCAAACAACCTTAAAATGTTTCTTAGCCTCATAGTTTTGAAATAGAGTATCTACATAAATAAGAAAAAGAATCCTGGACTTTGTTCTTTTGTTCTCTTATTTCTCTTATTAATTCCTATTGTTTCAGAAGTGCAGTAATTTGACAAATGCTTTATTTGTCAAATGTATCTCCCAGATAAAATTTGAAGTCCAAGAGGTAAATGTTGAACCTAATAAAAATTAATAAATAGAAACAAAGTATCTGAGTTGATTTGTCAGGAAGACAAATATAAAGCTATTAATCAAAATTTATGATTAAGTCATCATTTACCAACCAAACTGAGGGCAATTACATTCTTGCTGTGTTGTGATTGATGAGTTAATTTATTTTCAGAATTCAAATTCTCAGTATGATGGGGAAGAGCTATAATAGGTCTTGCACATATATAATTTAACATATTATTCTTTAAATTTATGGTCTAAAATGTTTTGATATGCACCTAAATCATTTTGCTATTTTATTTCTTCCGTATTTCTGTTGTATGCAAATAGACTATCAATCAAGGATTTCACAGTCTGTTTCTTTAGGTTCAGTGGTTCTGAAGAGCCTAAGATCAGATTCTGGCCCTCGTATCTTTACAAAAACCATATAAATTATATCTATGGATCTTTTTCCCTATTAATCCTAATTTGGAGCCATAACAAAATAATAATTAAGAGTTAACAGTTTGGCATAAATCATTTATTTGAAGTCACAAAGACCAGAAAAGACAAATTGGAACTTCTCTAAAAAGAGAAATTAATTAACCTTGTGGGTGTTTGTGTGTAGACCAAAGATAAAATTTATTTCCCCACCCTAAGTCTCTCTCAATCTTGACAATGGCATGAAAAAAAACATCAGAAGCTCTCTCTAAGAAGCTAAAATATTATCATTGGATTTGCTACTGAAGGGCCAGTGAGAAACTCTATGTAAACTTTTTTTGTAAAGTATTTGATCTCAATCCTATTTGACAATATTCTTCAACATGTGTTCTAATAAGTTGAGTGTGAAAACAATAAAATTTCCTGAAACAATAATTATCCTCATCTGTACCAAATGAATCAAAATATTTGGTTGGGTGGGGGTTGGAAATAATCAGTTAACAACTTCAGAAGGTGTGTTTTGTATACACTGTTCACCAATTTGTGCATGTGTGTATGTAGGTATAAGTTTAAAAAAGGACAGAAAACTATAATCTCAAGTTTTTCATTTTTGCAGATGCTTACTTTTATAACTTTCCATGAAAATTTTATTGTTTATAATTTTTCAAGCTGAACAATTTTCTTAAATTGGAGTTTCACAGAAGCATATAAAATAGAAGTCATTGACTATATACTAAAATTGAAGAAAAATTGTTCACCATATATGACAAATACCTTTCTTCCCTCTCTGTGACCCTAGAGCATTTTCTTCTCTGATTTAAATTGCCACCTACATAGAAATATATCTATC
The DNA here is from genome assembly GCF_002201575.2 of Neomonachus schauinslandi. NCBI lineage: Eukaryota > Metazoa > Chordata > Mammalia > Carnivora > Phocidae > Neomonachus > Neomonachus schauinslandi. The sequence continues at coordinate 11,534 of NW_025409687.1, forward strand.
TGATTGCTTTTTATATACCTACACACACACACACACAGACCACACTCTTTCCATTAGCTTTAGTCTCCTCTGCATTTAAATTTTAGTTCTGAGGATATACAACACTAATTCTTCTGATTTGAAAGCATAAACTAGTAGAAGGCAATTGTATTGGAAATTCTGGCTGGAAATTCTGCCTTATTAAACAAATTTCTTGTTAGGCATCTTTGGCTTGTTTATACTTTTGTCCATATATTTGTATGGCATTGTGCCGTCTCAAAAAAAAATGCCAGTTTTACAGAGGCACTAACTATTTGGAAAAGATGGATCCAGATGGGTTATCAGAATAATGGCATGAGTATTATCACCTTGGAAAAATGCCACCTCTCTGTGATAGACTCACATTGGTAGCCTATGTTTTCGTATAGACCTGTGGTGTGTCGATGACCACCTATATAATCTTTCTTCATCTGGTGGGGGGAACTACTATGGGCATCATGAGCTCTTCAGCACTCTTTTTCCTGGAATACTAAAGAGTATGTGGCAAAACTGTGCAGAAATAATTTATAGTAAGAAAACATTATGACTTTGAGGGAAAGCTAAACCGTATTTTCAACAAATCAGACAATAAAAGTAGAATGCTAGCAATTGCAA
>NW_025409688.1:0-4043 GCF_002201575.2 Neomonachus schauinslandi
ACCCTGAGCTCATTTGGCCCAGACCCCAGACCTCCCATCTCAACCAAGACCAAACAGAGCAAGGAAGCTCTGCGGCTGAGTTCTATCTACACCCCATGCGGGTGACCAACTCCCTGGGAGGCTGTGAGCTCCCAGAGCCCCCAGTCTGGGCCCAGCCCCCAGGGCTCCCAGGACTTCCCAGTCTGCCCAGAGGACACATCAGGCCTGACCCCTTTCTTCAAGGCAGAGGAATGCACGACCCACAAGGCCCTCATCATCTAAGACACTCTGGGGGCCCCAGGAGAGGGACCTCTAAGGCCAAGGGCCAGCTGCCTCATTTGCCAGGTCAGGAGGGGGCAGCCCCCATTGGACAGGACAGGCTCGAGCCCCCTCCCCCAAGGGCCTCCCTGTCCATGTCATCAGACCTCCGAAGGGCACTCAGCAAGCCACCCATGAGGTGCCACGTCTGTCCAGCAGGTGGGCTCTGGACAGTTCAAACAGCCGACCATGGTGCAGCTACGGGGACCCAGAGTCAGCCGAATGGCAACCTCACCCTGAACACAGCCAGCGGCCTCCGGAGGTGGGAGCCAAGACTGGCGACCAGCCCCCAAGATGCTCCAGAGAGAGGGCTAGACGGACACATGCCAGGGTGCACCAGCCCTGTCCACAGCCTGGGCCTTCCCACCCCTGGCTGGGTGCCGCATGCAGATCAGGAGCAGGAGGGCCAGGGGTTCCGACCTCGGCTCCCCACGGGTACGAAGGCGGGGGTGAGGCAGGCCTGAGGCTCTGTGCCCCGTGTCCTCCTTCCTGCATTGTCCTGGGGAACATGGCCTGGCCTGAGCCATCAACAGGAAGGAGCTGCTTCCTACACAGAGGCTGTCTCTGCCCAAAAAGGGGTAGGAAAGGAGGAGCAGTGGATTCACGTGGCCAGGCCCTCCGGGTGCCCAGCCCTCCCGGCAGGGCCCTAGCCCAGAGGCTGGAATGCAGGTCCCACACCTGGGCCCCCCAGGTAATGCCTACGAGGAGGAGCCCACAGAGACAGAAGAGAGCTGGGAGAAGAAGGGACAGCCTGAGTCATGTCCAGAGCCTGGGACATGCCCAGGTCTGGTCCACAGGAAGCCCGTCATCCCCAGACCCACCCCTGCACACACGGCCTCCGTGGCCTGCTGTCCAGGAGAGATCCAACCTGGCCTTTGCTTGGGGCAGCCGCCGTCCCCAGACTCTGACGAGAACCCTATGCTCTGACTCCCTTGCCTGTGGGAAGGCCACCACCACTCCCCAGGGCCAAGATGAGGCCAGATGAACCTGGACACAAGTGTGCAAAGCCAGGCTTTGGAGCCGGGGCCCACGCCCCCAGAAGGCAGTGCGGAAGAGCGTGGGCTGACAGGCTGCCTCCCGCCCCAGCACAGACCACCTTCCGGATTTCGGCCACGTTTCTTGTGTCCCTGAGCCTCAGTTTCTCCACCTGTAAGTGGGGTTCATAGGACCTATCCAGTAGGATAACGGAGAGGGTCAGGTGAGCGCACCCATGAGCATAGACGCACAGCGCTGAGCAGAGCACCCATGTCTATGGATCGGCTCACGGAGACGCATGCCGAATACCCACGCCTGGTGCTTCTCGAGAATGCTGGGGGCTAGCTGGGCCAACAAGGCTTGCAGAGGCCACAACTCCCTGGCATCCTGCCATCCACACACAGCCCCACGGCCTGCTAACTCGCCGGCCTCGGCTCAGGCTGGAGACACAACTGAGGGGCTCTTCACAAGGAAGGCGCTATATGCATGACATCGGGGAAGCAGGGTCACAACAAAGCTCGTTCTTCCCTAGCATCCCCTGGTCACCCGGGGCCTCCCCATGTCCCCCTTGGGTGTGGCCCCTGGAACACCCTCCCTCCAGCTCCTGGGGCGCTGCACACGCAGTTAAAGAAGATGCAGCTCTAGCCCCGACAGCAGGGGGGCGGGGTACACAGCCCGGAAACCACCCGGTCAGATGCCCTCTCCCACCAGGCAGACGCTTTCCCAACTCGGCTCCCCACTCAGCTCCTTGCTTTCCTTCAAGATTTGCTGCCTGCATTATTGCTCGAAGGCGATATGGCACGGCACTTGGAAACCTCACCGGCAGCCTCCCCTTAATGGGATGGACGGGGTCTCCATCCTCGGCAAGCTGGCTGTGGGGCGACGACAAGGGCAGTGACCTCAGACACGGATCACCGTGGGGACAGGCCCCCCCAGGTGCTCGCTGCCACTGGGACCCCTGCGCCAGCCCGGGGCTGCCACTCCCACCCTCCCGCTCTGCCTCTGCCCTCCGTCTCTGACTTTGTCTCTGACTTTGCCCTCTTCCATGGTTTGCTCACTCTCTGGGGGGCGGGGGGATGGCACCACCCCTGCACCCTGAGAAAGGGCACCCGGGAAACATGAGGTGGGAGCTCTGCATGTCTGGGGCTGTTTCCATGATGACGGATTGGCGGGGAAAAGCGGTCTAGAAATCCGAGGCCCCGGCCCCACCCCCTCCTGGTTTCCAGGGCTGCGAAGGGAGCCTGAGGCCCCCAGTCCTTACGTGTGTCCAGCCCGCTGTTGTCTCTCTACCCATGCGTCTCTGCCCCTTCGCGGCCCGCGCCTCGGTCCGCAGTCTTAGTGCCAGGCCCGGGGCGAGCCCTCGGGGTCTGAACCTGAGCCCCCACCTGGAAATGGCCCTGAGTTCCTCCCTGTGTCCCCCTGCCCATCTTCTAGAACTCCTGCCCCCAGGACCCCTGACGGCCTCGTGCGCCCAGCTCTGTCATCTTCTGCTGGGTGTTCCACCGCCAGGGGCGCTTTCTGCGTCTGCCGCACTTCCTCTCTGGCCCTCAGGATGCCCCGAGGCACTGACATGGCACCGCGGTCTCCCTCTGGTTGCACGGGGATCTCAAGATGTGGGTCCCCACCCCGCTGTTCCTGCCAGAGCCCTTTATCCGATGTCCCAGTCCCACCTGGATGCTCACGACCAGGGGGCTCTGGGCTGGCAGGGGTTCGGGCCTGGGGGACAGGGTTGCCTGGAACATCCCAGGCTCTGCTGGGCCCTCCGAGGGAGCCCCAGCAGCCCCCCCCCCCGCCTCAGGAAGGACGGCTCACCCGAGGGGTCCCCTCCTGGGTGCAGGGGAAGGGGCGGCTGGGCACCAGCCACTGTCCCCAGGCTCCCGGCTCTGGGGCCCAGGCCTGGGCCATGGTCACGGGTGTGAAGAGGCGCCTCAGTCCCAACGGCCCAGAGAACAAGCCTCAGGGAGGGGCTCTGGACCCCGGCTGCCCCTCGGATGGCCCTCAGCTGCCTTGCAGACCTCCCAGGTCTTGGAGGCCAGCCCCCCTCTCCGGCGTGGGGTCTGGCTCAGCTGGGGTGGGAAGTCAGCTCCCCCTGGTGCTCTGACCCCAGATGCCCCTCCAGCAGCCTGCTCCTGTCCTCTGGCCCCAGGGCTGGACATCAGCTTGACCTCCTCACCGAGGCTTTAGTGGTGACAGACACAGGGTGGGAATCTCCCACCTCATCCTCCCTGGCCCTCCTCCCATGTCCACTCCAAGCCTGGCGTCCAGAAGCTTCCCCACGGCTCCGAGGACAAGAAGGTGCCCGGGATCACACTTAGCATGAAACCTCAAGACACACTGGCTTTTACCTCCTTGCAAATCATCAGCGACGGGCCTGCCCACCCTCCCCGCATCTCCGCATCGTGGCTGGTGCTATGCTGGTGGCCCCCACAGGCCGAGCTACCCCTGCCCCGTGCCTGCCGGGAGCCCCCGTCCTCCCCAGAAGCCCCAGGTCTGCTCAGCTGCTTCAGCCCTTACTCCTCCAAACCCAGGCCCCCTGCTCTCCATCCCCAATGGCTGTTCTAGGGGCTTCCGTGCCCAGTGCCCCAGCAGACAGTGGCTCTGGGGGTGAGGTCCACACCCACAACCCCTGGTGGACGTGGCACAGCTGGTGTGGGGGAACTGTTCCTGAACGAAACAGACTGAAATTTCTGCATCTGCTGGGAATGGGCAGGGAAGGGCAGGGAGGGCAGGCAGCAGCAGGGGAGGGCAGGGGTGAGCAGGGAGGGCAGGCG
>NW_025409688.1:4143-12130 GCF_002201575.2 Neomonachus schauinslandi
GCAGGGAGGGCATGCGGCGGCAGGGGAAGGCAGGGTGGACAGTGGTGAGCAGGGAGGGCAGGAGTGGCAGGGGAGGGCAGGGAGGGCAGGGGTGAGCAGGGAGGGCAGGTGGCGGCAGGGGAGGGCAGGGAGAGCAGGGGTGGCAGGGGTGAGGGGTGGGCAGGCGGCAGCAGGGGAGGGCAGGGGGCAGGTGTGGCAGAGGAGGGCAGGGGTGAGCAGGGAGGGCAGGCGGCGGCGGCAAGGGCAGCCCGTGCGGAGCAGTGGCACTCACACGATGAACTCGGACAGGTTGCACCACTTCCAGACGTCCACCTTGTGCATCATGTCGGCGAAGGCCTTCCCGCAGAGGGGCAGCTTCTCCAGCATGCGAGTCTCGTTGCAGCCACCCACTCGGGGACACCCACCTGCAGAGGGACAGCCACGGGCATGACACTGCTGGGAATGTGGTTTGCAATGTGACCCTCGAGCCTCCTGCTGACATCCCCCACACCCCCGCAGGCAGCTGGGGTCCCTCACGCTGGCCCCCCCACCGTGTGGCCCAGAGAAGTGAAGCCACTGCCAAAAGGGGACCCACGTGGGTGGGTGTCACCTAGACGGGACCCAGGGAGCCATGGCCTCCCAATGGGGTGTGGGAGAAAGAAGGCGAGGGAGGGCAGTGGGCAGGGGATGCGTGTCCTGGGGGCTGGGGAAGCCGAGAACAGGTGGGCTCCTGTGTGCGGTGGGGTTGGGGAGCGGGTCCCCTCCATCAGGGGTGGCAAAGCAGCCCCACTGCAGCGCCAGGGTGGAAGGTGCCCAGAGCATGTCCCCAGAAAGATCCTGAGAGTCTGCTGACCTCCTAGGACCACGAGGGCACCAGCGGAGGCCCCCATGGGTTGAACGCCACCGGCCCTGTCAGAGCTGCCCCTCAATTCCAGGAGGCCTGGGGCCGACGAGACATAGGGACTCATGTTCCAGAAGCGGAGGCCAGGTCACCCCCCAGGTCCGGCAGGGGTCCCCCCCAGGATTCCCGGCACCCCCCTCCCCGCTCCACCTCTGCCCCCAGCATCCCCATCCCTCCACCTCCACCTTCACCCAGATCATCTCCCCACCGAGGAGCACTCACCCTCAGGACCGGACCACCCTTCCTCCCCAGACACCCCTCAGAAGTTTCCTTCGCATGGACCCTGCTTTGGCTCCCACCACACAATCAAGAGAAAGCCCCAGGATGTGTGTCCTGGTATGTGTGTGCATATGTGTGTATGTGTGTGTATGTCTCTGTGTGTGTTTGTGTGTGTGCATGTGTGTGTGTCCTGGCAGAGAGTATTGTGCTGCAGGAGAAATCGTAGGGAAGGAAACAGGAGAGAGGCCCACACCCAGAACTGGGCAGACCTGGGCTCACACCCAGCATCACTGGTCACCAGCTGACCTCAGTTTCCCCATCTGTAAACTAAGGGAAACAGGTCCTGGCCTCACAGGGGGCCATATGGACAGGCATTAGCCATGTGCCCAAGGAGGCTCCCATCTTTACGGTGTTTGTTGTTACTGTAGGTATTTGGTAAAACTCTGCTGCTCCCTCACTCCCCTAACCATCAGCACCTCATTGGTATTCCGAAAAGACTTTTCAAGAGAATGAATGAATGAATGACCAGTTCCTGAGGGCAACAGCACAAATTTCACAGTCTGAGCACAAGCAAGTGCAGAAGAAATGGCAGGTTCTGACCCACTGAGATCCCACACTGCAGGCCACGTCGTCCCCAGGGGAGATCACAGGGTGCCTGGCTCAGGGAGGGGCTTGCACCACAAAGAAGGTGGCCCCATGACCATAAGGGCACTTCTGGGAACAGAAGGGAGGTGAGAATGAAGAGGGCAAGGCAGTGAGGAGTTTTAAAAAAAATTAAGTCCAAAAGAAAACATAAAAAAAGAGAAGAGAAAAAGTACTGATGACACAATGGTTGATATAAACCAAACCATGTCAACAGTCAGATTGAGGGACGCCTGGCTGGCCCGGTCGGTAGAGCATGTGACTTGTGATCTCAGGGTTGTGAGTTCAAGCCTTGGGTGCAGAGATTACTCAAAAATAAAATCTTAAAAAAAAAATTGATTGGGGCGCCTAGGTGGCTCAGCCGTTAAGCGTCTGCCTTCGGCTCAGGTCATGATCCCAGGGTCCTGGGATCGAGCCCCACATCAGGCTCCCTGCTCGGCGGGAAGCCTGCTTCTCCCTCTCCCACTCCCCCTGCTTGTGTTCCCTCTCTCGCTGTGTCTCTCTCTGTCAAATAAATAAATAAATAAATCTTAAAAAAAAAATTGATTGAGAGTCAATGGCCTAAACACCCCAGTTAAGAAGCAAAGTTGTTAGATGAGATCCAAAAACAAGCCCCAACCATAGGCTGTTCGTAAGAATCCTACTTTAAACAAAAAAACTCAAATACATTCAAAGTAAAAGGGTGGAAAAAGACATACCATACTAATCCAAAGAAAGGTGGAGTGGCTATATGAATTCTGAATGAAGTATATTCAGAGCAAAGAATATTACCAGAGATAAGGAGGGTCTTTCACAATGATAAATGATTCAATTCACCAAGGAGACATAGCAATGCTAAACATGTATGCCCCTAATAACAGAGCATCAAAACACAGGAGGCAAAAATGGATAGAACTGCAAGGAACAAAATGACAAATCCACAGTAACAGTTGAGAATTAAATACTCTTCTCTCACTAATTTACAGAACAAATGAATAGCCAAAAAATCAGTGAGATTACAGAAAACGAACAGTGAGGGAGTGCCAGGTACAGACAGTGGGCCATGGAGCCAGACTGAACTTAGCTTGGGGGGGGGGGCATCCACAGTTGTTAGGGGTGAAGGGGTGGCAGTGAGGTTGGAAAGGTGGACCCTGAGCCACACTGAGGCAGGCCTCCCAGGGCAGTTTTCAACCCCAGCACTCTCCCGCTGAACCCAATCTCGGAACCTTCACTCATAGAGTCCAGGCATGCAGCAGCCAAGACTCAAGCTGATGTCCCTTCAAGAGGAGCCGTGCCATCTCCTCCACAATGCCTGACCAATGTCCACAGTGCCCTGTCCTAAGTAAGGTACCACTCGCAGAGGCACTTAAAAAGACAGGGTTGCCACAAAGGGAAGGTCATCCACCTGCTCAGTAACACAGTAGGGGTCAAGCCCAAACCACCTTCCTGTAGAGCTGCCCCCCAGTGGCCTGTCAGACTGGCCTGAGCCGACGCCCTCATGCCAATCCCATCCGTGGTTTGCCTGAGGAACAGCATCAAGTCTCCTGCCCCCCCATCCCCCCAGTTTAAATGCCCAGAGGAAAATCGACTTTCCCACAGCCAAACGCAGAGTCAATGTGAGCCAGGGTGTGCCATGCGCTGGCCTCGATCCACCACCCTGCCCAGATGCACCTGCCCATCTGCGGCAGGAAGGCAGCCCTGGGTCCAGGGCCACATGGGCATGTTGCTAGTGACTCTGGGGAGTGCAGGCCCTTGGGGGCCCGTGGCGGGGTGGGGAATGATGATGAAGCCAGCCCACGTTCCCTTCTCCCATCACTGCCCTATTCCCAAGGCACCTCTCTCTCCAGCTCCCCAGTGGGCTCCCCATCATAGGTGCTGGAAGTCCACCAGCATTCTCCACACCTCGCCCCTGGACCCATTCCTGGGCCTGGCCTTTCCCTGATGGAGTCATCACAGCATCCCATCTGAGTCTCCTGAGCTCCACCCACCTCCCACACGGGCATAAGCCACACAAGTCCCACACTGTCACCTCCTCCTTGCCGCTGCCTCACCTTCCAGCGAAAACCCACCTTTACCTAGACCGTCTACCTGATCCGACACCTGGGCTGGACCCCGACACCTGGACCTGCACCTCTGGACCCCCTGGACCCCTGGACCTGCATCCCCTGGCCCTGGACCCCTGGACTGGCAACCCTGGACCTGGACCCCCAAGAGCCCCGCAGCGTACCCTAACCACCTGCTGTCAACCCACTAAGACCCAGCGCAGCGCTTCCTTCCTCTTGTTCTCCTCCCTCTGCCCTGGGACCCTCTCTCTTCTGGCCCCTCCTCCTCCTTCTCCTGGACCAGAGTCTCCACCGCAGTGCGGCAGGAACCTGGCCAGCACTGGCCCTTAAGGACCATGGGGGGTGCTATGAGGATACCAGGACAGTGTCACCGCTGGTCTGCACAAGGCAGGCACCGTGGGGCAAGCCAGAAGTGTCCTGGGGCATTCTAGCACCATCCCTGATGCACACCCTGTTCAAACACTCCCCGCAAAACCCAACACCCCGGCCAGCGTTAGAACAGCAGGTAAAGACGAAGATCCCTGACAACACCGAGAAAGTGGGCGGCTGCCACAAGCTGCCAGCTGCATCAGTAAAGGTCTCGGGAATTAAACTGAAATACAAAACTCAGTTGGTTCCATCAGGGAAACAAAGAAAACGTAGTACTGGGTTCCTTTTGTCTCGGGAAACTTCCAGACTCCAGGAGGTGATAAACAGCCAAACAGATGCATTTCCCAGAGAAAGGCCTTTTACAGCGGGGCATTTGGAAACGAGATACAGGAGCCTCTCATCCGGCTCGGATGGAAACGAGGAGCAACCACACCAGTCACCAGGCTCTGAGCGGCAGGCATGGCCAGGCTGGCCATAGTGTCTGGAAGGTTCTGCCCCTGCCCCTGAGTCTGGGCAATGTCCTCCCCACCCTGGACTTCAATTTCTTATCTATAAAACAAGGAGTGGGGTCAGAAGACCGTCGAGGCCCCTATCGGCCAACCACCTCTGCGCAGCCCCTGGGTCACTGGGCCCGGTGGAGCGCGTGCGAGTCTGGGTGACAGGAGGTGACTCGACATCATTACTCACCACTGACAAAGAGAGGACGGTGCCATGCTCGCACACAGCACCAGCGCTGTCTGGGGGTGCTGTCGGTCCCTGGAGCCACCCAAGCTCCATGCAAGGGAGACCATGGAGCCAGCAAGGGAGGACCAGATGGCCCTCCAGACCCGAACCCAGTGTTGTTAAACGCGGAAGATGTTTGTGCAGGGTCTGCCTCTGGTCCTTCACAGTCCAGTGCTGGAGGCAGGTCAGGGGAGCCTCAACCATCCTCAGAATGAAGCTAAGGGCTCCCTTCCCTTGAGGAACCAAAAGCTCCATTCCAGGGGCCTCGCATGTGAGGCTTACTGAAATCCCACGTCAGGGTGCTCCCGATGTCCAAAAGCCACCACGCACCCTTTCCTTCAACACAAAGATCCACCTAACCCTAGGCTCTGACCCTGGAAGGTGAGACGAAGCCTCACTTTCCCCACCCAGACACCTCCACCGGAAAGGCAGCCCAGAGATCGGGAAGCCAAGGGGCCAATCCAGCCCTTTCCCACCTCCTAACCGGTTCCAAATCAGCAAAGCCGACAACGATTTCAAACAAGGTCAACTTTGCATCTTACAGCCAGGGACGTGGGTGGGCCAGCGAGGGCAAGGCTGGCCTCCCACAGGACCCAGGGGACAGTGGCCCCTGGGAGAGGCCCTGAGCCCCCTGACCCCCAGGCCAGGGCTCCCCACCTCAACTGAGCAGCCTGCTCAGCAAGCCTCTCCCAGAGAAGCCCACCCCAAACACACACACACACCCTCTTACTTGATCTTGGATCCTCTCTTTAGTAAAATTTTTCAAAACAAGCTTTTCATTCGATCCATTCCCAAATTGCAATGTATCCTCCCCGGAGCCCCGTTGTCCTTGCTAGAAGAGGGATCTGGGAGCGAAGCCTCAGGGAGCTGCCCCCTTCCCGGTCCTGCGGGCCCCGCGCACACTCATACACACAACCAAAGGGCTTTCCTCCGAGGACAAGTACAAGTGGAAAGGACCAGCCCTGCGGGGTCTGGATTCCTCTCACCCAAGCCCTGGGAGGGGGGTGCACGCAAGAGCTCCAGGACGGGGAGCTCACTACCTACCAGCGAAGTGGGAGCCGGACCTGCGCCGCCTCAGCTCGCTCGGGGTGTCGCCCTGGCAGGCCATCCCCAGCCCGCCGGCAGCGAGACCGGCGACATCGCGGCTGCGAGGAGCAGGCGCGGCCCCAGCCCGCTGGCCGGGCATATCCTGCTCGAGACCCCGCGCCTCCCCTCCCAGCCCCGGGCCGTCGCCTCCGGCTCCTCCGGGGACCGTGGGCAGGACCCTCCCGCGGCGGCTGGGGACGGCGCCCGGGTCAGGGCTCGCCGCTCCGGAGCGGGGCGCGCCCGGCAGGCCGGGATCCGTGCCGGGCGGGAGGCGCGGACCGGTGCGGGCGCGGGAGATGGGAGCCCGCGCGGGTCCCCGCGGCCCCGGAGGAGGTCGGGGCGCCCTGGCGCGGGCCCCCGCGGCCCCCCTTACCGCAGAGCAGCAACATCAGCAGCAGCCGAGCCTGCGGGCGCCGCCGCTCTCGCGTCTCCATGGCGCGCTGTAGGCTCGGTCCCGGCTGGGTGCGCGGGGGGCGCCGGGGGGGACGCGGTCGAGGGTGGGGCCGCGGAGAGCCCGCCCCTAGACTGCGCCCTCCCCCTCGGGGACGCGCCCACCCACAGGGGACAGTCCTGCTTCCAGAGCGCGCGCTTGTCCGGGACGCGCCCTCCCGGGACGCGCCCCACCTCCCCCCCCCCAGGACTCGCCCCCTAGCCGGAGCGCACACCCTCAAGACACGCCCCCCGCCCCCGGTGCGAGCCCCGGCCCTCCCGTTCCGGGGTGCTGCAGGCGGCGAGCGCGCGGTTGGCAGGACGGGGGCGGGCTGGGGGGGAGGGGCGGCCTAGGGAGCTGGAAGGAGTGGGTGCGCGTCCGGGGGTGCGCCGGGAGGCGGGGAGCGGGCGGCCGAGGGCCGGGAACGTGCCTGGGGCAGGAGTGCTGCAAGATCCGAGCCCAAGAGAGACTGGAGGGGAGGGTGTGCGGGGGTGGCACCAGCCGGAGGAGAGGTGGGGCCGCGGAGGGGTGCCCTGTGTGCTGGAGCAGGGAGGGGCCACCAGAGTGAAGCGGCTGATCCCCGAGTCCTTATTGGCCCCAGGCCCCCCAGGATACTTTTCTGGGGGCTTCCCTGTGCTTCTGCGTCCCTCTGCACCAGAAAGGGATGCGGGCCTGGGCAGGTACGCGCGCGCGTACACACACACCACTACCCGTGGCTGGAAGCTCCAGTCCTCAGGCCCTGCCCTGTGACCTCTGGGAAACCGCAAAGGACAAAATCAGGGCCAGGAGAGTGACTGGTAACCGGGAAGATCTGACCGCAAGGAGTGCCGCGGGCCCGGAGTGGGGGAGGGAGAGACTCGGATAGATCACTTATGGGGGGGTGGCCACCTCTGTCACCTTTCAGCCCCTAGCACGGATTCTGGTCCCAGCGGACACCTAGTCACATTGTCACTCCTGAGCCCCTTGGCGGGAGGGACCCCTGTGCCCACAATCCAACCCTGGGAGCGCATACTGGTCTGAGGGCTCACAGAGCAGAGCCAGGAGGGCGGGGCTCCTTCGGGGGATTGCTCTCTGCCTGCTCCCCACCTGGACAAGCCTTCCGCCTCTGAGTGGCAGAGGTAGGGGGTAATAACAGCTCATGGGGTCACCCCGAAATCCAGGTGCTGGTAGCAGTCACAGACCTCTGTGGGCTGCATGAGCCCATCTGACCCTTCCCGCATTTGTAAGGGATGGAAGCTTTCTGTGCCTTCTCTGGCAGAAGCCAGGATTATTTCAACGGAGACTTAAAGCTATTTAAAATTGATCAGCCTTGGGCGCCTGGGTGGCTCAGTCGGTTAAGCGACTGCCCTCGGCTCAGGTCACGATCCCGGAGTCCCGGGATCGAGTCCCGCATCGGGCTCCCTGCTCCGCGGGGAGCCTGCTTCTCCCTCTGACCCTCCCCCCTCTCATGCTCTCTCTCTCTCTATCTCATTCTCTCTCTCAAATAAATAAAATCTTAAAAAAAAAATAGGGGCGCCTGGGTGGCTCAGTTGGTTAAGGTCTGCCTTCTGCTCAGGTCATGATCCTGGAGTCCCGGGATCGAGTCCCACATCGCGC
>NW_025409689.1:0-521 GCF_002201575.2 Neomonachus schauinslandi
TTTTTTTTTACTTACTTTCTAATATAATTACTGAGGTAGCTGAGTTTTATTGTACCAAATTGTTTGGTTTTGTTCCCCCTGGTGTAGAGTATGAAATTGCACTTGACCAAAAAACTCTCTTTGCTCGGAATTCTCCAAAACTATTAAAATACTGCCCATTAGAGGGAGATTCAGGCCCAGCAGATTTTATCTTTTCTTTCTCAATCTCTCACTCTGTCTCTGCCTTCATCTCTTTCTATCTGTCTCTCCCTCAATCTCTCCCTCTATTCTTTCTCTCTTTTCTGTCTCCTTCCAATGATTACCTGGTCCACAATGGAGACCCTTTCCCCTTTAATAGCATTTTATCTTTATTCTCAATATCAAAACTAAGATTTAATGGCAGACAGGGATGTTTTCTCTATGTGTTTAGAAAAATTCTATAATTTAACCTGCCGAAGTAGGCTTTCAAGCATATTGTTTTACTAAACCATTCTCACTTTAGGATAATAATCTTAATTGTTCAGTCTCAATGTCAGAAACCT
>NW_025409689.1:531-12124 GCF_002201575.2 Neomonachus schauinslandi
TACATATTCATGATAAATCTTCCAATTAACCCAGTAACAGAATGGAACAGTTTTACTCTCGTAAATTGTACCTAAAATTAGAAAGCACAGTAAACATCAATGGTAAAAAGCATAAATTTTTCCATTTTAGGTCAGGAGTAGGACATGGACTTCTATTATCAGCAGTTCTATCCAAAATTTTACTGAGTGGTAAAAGGAGAAAAGGGACTAAAAGTCATAATGCTTAAATGGTGGAAACAAAAATGTTATTTGTCGAAGATGATAGGATTGCATATGTGAGGATAAACCTTTGGAATTAATAAGCATATTTAGCAAGGTTGTTGGACAGAAAATCAATAGCCAAAACTTATATGTGTGTATATATACAAGTTCATATAGAATATAAAATTTTCAAATGTATCAAATACCTAGGAATCAACTTAACAAGAGATATATTTTTTTTTGAGAGAATTGTAAAACTTTATTGAGAGAAACTTAACGGCCAAATTTCCAACATAAGGACAGCCTTCATTGGTTTCAGCTTGTCTTCTTTTAAAGCTATGATTGCCCTTCACCTATAATATAAACATAATAGTTGAAAAATTGCTTAGCGGAACTTCATTGAGATAACACTAAAAGTATGCAAATGACACTAAATAAAGTTCGTGTGTCATAAGATAGACTAAAGCAGAACCCTAATGTTGACCCTTTGGCTTATATCCTGTTAACATCTGTTTAGAATTATTAACACTTTTAAAATGCAACACTCTTTCTGGTGTTTTAAGGAAATTCTTATTGTTCAAGTTCAGAACATAATTAAATCAAGTGAACCCATCTGGAGGAAACTTTTAGTAGAAGACCAAGATTATGTACACTTCTAGGAAAAAAATAAACTAAATAAAAAACCTGAGAAGAAAGAATTTTTTAGTTATACACAACTAATGAATCATTGAACACTACATCAAAAACTAATGTTGGCTAACTGAACATAATAAAAAAAATAAAAAAATAAGTAAATCTAAACATAGTTAAAGCAAAAAACCCTGATTATTTCAATATTTTGACTTGAAATAAAATTCTGAATATAGAGTAGATAAAACAGTAATGTCATACTTGGAACTACTTAAGTGAAGCAAAAGGAAAGGCCAGTATTACTTTGGTTTTGTCTCTACTATGTGAAAGTGCAAAAATATTTATTTGGGCTAGTTTAGCTCTTACATGATTGTTTTAAGTAGGGTAAAAATTTGTTTTCATTTTCACCCATAGGCCTGGTATAATTATGAAAAATAACTCTTTACATGCTTAAAAATATGTCTGTAAGATAATTTATGTGGTCACCATAATACTAAGTCATTACTATCATAGGTGACATCAAAACGTAAGCTAATGCTTATTGTGAGTGTGTTATGTATTTGTGACAAGCAGACCATTATAAAACTATGTGGAAATTATTAGCTGTTGGTTAAAGGACTTATACTCACAAATAAGAAAACACTTTCATTTTTTAAATAATTTAAAATGGTTTTGACCCAATTTGTTTCTATCTCCAGTAGTAGTCCATAAGATGGGCGTTTGGGATCTGAACTAACTTTCAAAGGATCTTTACATGTGAATTATGTTATTAAAGTCCAGTACAGTTTCTGCTAGATTATTTAAAAAATAATATTTCAAAAAATAGAAGTCCCATACTTTGTACTCTTAATGGATCACATACTTGCTTCTGGAATTATAACAGGCTCTAGATTTGATAGAATATCCTCCTTGACTTCAGGGCCATTACTGCGCTTAACCCCAGTCTCCTGAAGAGCTGGTTCATGTTGATCAACTTCGAGGTCAGGCCCTGAAAAATAAATAGGTTATCAGTTTAAGTCCTGAATCATGAAACATAAATAAGGAAATGTTAATATTCATTCCCTTGGGTTATGAAATGAAAGCTCTTATGTCACTATGGTAATAAATTTGATACATACAAATCCTAAGAGAATTACTTTAGGAGTTTCTTGCCAGAGAAAGGAAGGCAAGGTTTAAAATATTTTACCCAAGGTTCAGGAAAAGATGGTGGAGAAGTAGGGGACCCTATTCCACCGGTACCCGGAATTGAGCAGGATATCTACCAGACCAGTCTGAACACCCACGAAATCAGCCTGAGATGTAAGAAGATAGATTTGGATCTCTACAAACAGAATATCGCAGGTGGTTGGTTTCGAGGTATGAAGTGGGGAGCCATGATTCCATGGGCAGATATTGGAAAATAAACAGAAGGGGGAGGGAGCTGTCATAAGTACTGGCACTGGGAAGATGAAATAACACAGAAGCACAAAAGCCTCCTGAGCTGGGGATCAGGCACAGACTCACAGACTGGTAGCGGCTGGGAAAGGGCTTTAGGGCAGCACCCCTGGACTGAAACTTGGATTGGCCGGGCTGTGCATGTGAACTGGGGGCAGCTGGTGGTTTTAGAAGCACAAAGGGCAGAGATGTGCCCCAACTTGGAGGTGAGGACTGGGAGCGCTGCTGAGGGGCACACAAACCAGGACACTGCAGTTTATAGCAGCACAGACAGAAACAGAGATAGTGTGGCCAGGAGAGCTCACTGAAGAACAGATTGTGATCTCTGCTCTGAGGCAGAGGGTTAGAAACAATGTCTTCTGCTCTGACTCTTGGAAGATACATGGAAAGCCACAAGGGAAAGCTGCCAGAGAACAAAAGCCCCCAAAAAACAGTTTTCACTGAGCCCATCCCCCCCCAAAAGGGGCAGGGCAACTCTGCCCAAACAGGGTTGCCTGAGTAACAGTGCAGCAGGCCACTCCCCCAGAAGACAGGTGGGGAACAAGAGGCTGGCAACCCTAAGGTCCCTATAAAACAGGTGCATCTTACTTCAGTTCTGGTCAATAATTTGGACTCTGTACATTCTTTCAACCATCCCTCAAAAGAATGATGATGAGGAGGAACCCCCAAAATAGGAAAGACACAGAGACTGTGACTTCTGCCACAGATTTACAAATGGATACTGATATAACCAAGTTATTGGACATGGAATTCAGGGTAGCAATTGTGAAGCCCTTAACTAGGATGGAGAAACCAATTAATGGCAACATAGAGTCTCTAAGGGCAGAAATGAAAGCTGAAGTGGCAGAATTTAAAAATGCTATCAATGAGATCCAATCTAACCTAGATAATTTAACAGCTAGGGAAAGTGAGGCAGAAGAACGAATTAGTGATCTAGAAGACCAATTAATAGAAAAGAAGGAAAAAGAGGAGGCCAGGAAAAAACAACTCAAAATCCATGAAAACAGAATCAGGGAAATATGTGACACCATGGAACATTCCAATGTCAGAATTATTGGGATCCCTGAGGGGGTGGAGAAAGAGACAGGATTAGAAGATGTATTTGAGCAAATTGTAGCTGAGAACTTCCTTAATCTGGGGAATGAAACAAACATTCGTGTCCTTGAGGCAGAGAGGATCCCTCCCAAGATCAAGGAAAACAGGCCAACGCTGTGGCATGTAATACTAAAACTCGCAAATCTTAAAACCAAGGAAACCATCTTAAGGGCAGTTAGGGGGAAGAGATTCCTTACATACAGAGGGAAGAACCTCAGAATAACAAACATTAGACTTGTCCAGGGAGACGTGGCAAGCCAGAAAAGCCTGTCAAGATATATTCAGGGTACTAAATGAGAAGAATATGCAGCCGAGAATACTTTCTCCAGCAAGGCTGTCATTTAGAATGGATGGAGAGTTGCAGAGCTTCCAAGACGAGCAAAAACTGAAAGAATATGTGACCACCAAGCTGGCCCTGCAAGAAATAGTAAGGGGGGTTCTATAAAAGGAGAAAGACCCCGAGAATGATATAGAACAGAAATTTACAGAGACAATTTATAGAAACAAGGACTTCACAGGCATCATGATGACAATAAATTCATATCTTTCAATAATCACTCTCAATGTGAACAGCCTAAATGCTCCCATAAAATGGCACAGGGTTGCAGATTGGATAAAAAGACAGGACCCATCCATATGCTGTCTACAAGAGACTCCTTTTGAACCTAAAGATACATCCAGACAGAAAGTGAAGGGATGGAGATCCATCTTCCATGCCAACAGACATTAAAAGGAAGCTGGGGTAGCAATTCTTATATCAGACAAATTAGATTTTAAACTAAAGACTGTACTTAGAGACACAGAAGGACACTATATCATTCTTAAAGGATCTGTCCAATAAAAAGATCTAACAATTGTAAATATCTATGCCCCCAACATGGGAGCAGCCATCTATATAAGCCAACAGTTCACCAAAATGGTCATACTGATAACAATACGTTAATTGTAGGAGACCTCAATACTCTGCTCTCAGCAATAGACGGATCATCGAAGCAGAAAATCAACAAAGAAACAAGAGCTTTGAATGACACACTGGACCAGATCTACCTCATAGATATATACAGAACAATAAACCCTAAAACAACAGAATACTCATTCTTCTCAGTGCACAGAGAACTTTCTCCAGAATAGACCACATACTGGGTCACAAATCAGGTCTCAACTGATACCAAAAAATTGAGATTATTCCCTGCATATTCTCAGACCATAATGCTTTAAAACTGGAACTCAATCACAAGAAAAAAAAATTGGAAGAAATTCAAACACTTGGAAGCTAAAGACCACTCGGCTCAACACTATTTGGGTCAACCAGGCAATCAAAGAAGAACTTAAACAATTCATGGAAATCAATGAGAACGAAAACACATCGGTCCAAAACCTATGGGATACTGCAAAGGCAGTCCTAAGGAGGAAATACATAGCCATCCAAGCCTCACTCAAAAAAATAGAAAAACCGAATTCACCAACTAACTTTACACCTTAAGGAATTGGAGAAAAAACAACAAACAATGCCTTAGCCACACATTAGAAGAGAAATAATTCAGATTAGAACAGAGATCAATGAATTAGAAACCAGAAACACAGTAGATTAGATCAATGAAACTAGAAGCTGGTTGTATGGAAGAATTAATAAGATCAATAAACCACCGGCCAGACTTATCCAAAAGAAAAAAGAAAAGACCCAAATTAATAAAATTATGAAGGAAATGGGAGAGATCATGACTAACACCAAGGAAATAGAACCAATTATTAGAAATTATTATCAACTGCTCTATGCCAATAAATTGAGCAACCTGGAAGAAATAGATGTCTTCCCGGAAATCTATAAACTACCAAGACTGAAACAGGAAGAAATTGACAACCTGAATAGGCCAATAACCAGTATTGAGATTGAAGCAGTGATCAAAAACCTCCCAAAAAACAGGAGTCCTGGGCATGATGGATTCTTGGGGAATTCTACCAAACACTCAAAGAAGAAATAATACCTTTCTCCTGAAGCTGATTCGGAAATTAGAAACAGAAGGAAAGTTTCCAGACTCATGTTAGGAGGCCAGCATTACCTTAATCTCCAAACCAGGCAAAGACCCCATCAAAAAGGAGAATTTCAGACCAATATCCCTGATGTGTATGGATGCCAAAATTCTCCACAAATATCTTAGCTAATGGGATCCAACAATAAAAGGATCCATTGAAAGGATCATCCACCACGACGAAGTGGGATTTATTCCTGGGATGCAAAGGTGGTTCAGCATCCACAAATCAATCAACTTGATAGAGCACATTAATAAGAGGAGAGAGAGGAACCATATGGTCCTCTCAATTGATGCAGAAAGAGCATTTGACAAAAGACAACATCCTTTCCCGATTAAGACTCTTCAGAGCATAGAGATAGAGGGAACATTCCTCAAGTTCATAAAATCCATCTATGAAAAACCCACAGTGAATATCATCCTCAATGGGGAAAATATGAGAGCCTTTCTCTTAAGATCAGGAACATGTCAAGGATGCCCACTCTCTCCACTATTTTTCAACATAGTACTAGAAGTCCTAGCAACAGCAATCAGACAACAAAAAGAAATAAAAGGTATTCAAATTGGCAAAGAAGAAGTCAAACTCTCTCTTCGCAAATGACATGATACTTTAAGTGGAAAACCCAAAAGACTCCACCCCCAAATGACTAGAACTCATCCAGCAATTCAGTAATGTGGCAGGATACAAAATCAATGCACAGATATCAGTTGCTTTCTTACACACTAACAATGAAACTGTAGAAAGAGAAATTATAGGAGCGATTCCATTTACAATAGCACCCAAAACCATAAGATACCTCGGAATAAAACTAACCAGAGGTAAAGGATCTATACTCTAAGAACTACAGAACACTCATGAAAGAAATTGAAGAAAACACAAAATGATGGAAAAATATTCCATGCTCATGGATCAGAAGAATAAACATTGTTAAAAAGTCTATGCTACCCAGAGCAATCTATAACTTCTATGCCATCCTGATCAAAGTCCCAAGGACATTTTTCAAAGTGCTGGAACAAACAATCTTAAAATTTGTATGGAATCAGAAAAGACCCCAAATCACCAAGGAAATGTTGAAAAGGAAAAACAAAGTTGGGGGCATCAGGTTGCCTGATTTCAAGCTGTATTACAAAGCAGTGATCACCAAGACAGCATGGTACTGGCACAAAATCAGACATATAGACCAATGGAACAGAAGAGAGAGCCCAGATATGGACCCTCAACTCTATGGTCAAATAATCTTTGACAAAGCAGGAAAAGATATGCAATGGAAAAAAGTCAGTCTCTTCAATAAATGGTGCTGGGAAAATTGGACAGCTATATACAGAAGGATGAAACTCGACCATTCTCTAACACCATACACAAATGTAAACTCAAAATGGATGAAAGACCTCAATGAGAGACAGGAATCCATCAAAATCCTAGAGGAGAACATAGGCAGTAACCTCTTTGACACTGGCCACAGCAACTTCTTTTAAGATACATCTCCAAAGGCTAGTGAAACAAAAGCAAATATGAACTTTTGGGACTTCATCAAGATAAAAAGCTTCTGCACAGCAAAAGAAACAGTCAAGAAAACAATGAGGCAACACAAAGAATGGGAGAAGATTTTTGCAAATGACACTACAGACAAAGCGCTGATTTCCAAGATCTATAAAGCACTTCTCAAACTCAACACCCAAAAAACAAATAATCAAGTCAAAAAATGTGCAGAAGACATGAACAGACACTTCTCCAAAGAAGACATACAAATGGCTAATAGACACATGCAAAAATGTTCATCATCATTAGCCATCAGGGAAATTCAAATCCAAACCACACTGAGATACCACGTTTTACCAGTTAGAATGGCAAAAATGGACAAGGCAAGAAACAACAAATGTTGGAGAGGTTGTGGAGAAAGGGGAACCCTCTTACAGTATTGGTGAGAATGTAAGTTGGTACAGCCACTTTGGAAAACAGCATGGAGGTTCCTCAAAAAATTAAAAATAGAGCTACTGTATGACCCAACAATTGCACTACTGGGTATTTACACCAAAGACATAGATGTAATGAAAAGAAGGGCCATATGCACCCCAATATTCATAGCAGCAATGTCTGCAATAGCAAACTGTGGAAAGAGCCGAGATGCCCTTCAACAGATGAATGGATAAAGAAGATGTGGTCCATATATACAATGGAATATTACTCAGCCATCAGAAAGGATGAATACCCAGCTTTTATATAAACATGGATGGGACCAGAAGGGATTATGGTACGTGAACTAAATCAAGCAGAGAAAGTCAATTATCATCTGGTTTCACTTATTTGTGGAACATAAGGATTAGTATGGAGGACATTAGGAGAAGGAAGGGAAAAATGAAGGTGGGGAAATCAGAGGGGGAGAGGATCCATGAGAGATTATGGACTCTGAGAAACAAACTGAGGGTTTTATAGGTGATGGGGGTGGGTGGATGGGTTAGCCCGGTGATGGGTATTAAGAAGGGCACATACTGCATGGAGCACTGTGTGTTATACGAAAACAATGAATCTTGGATCACTACATTAAAAACTAATGATGCATTGTATTGTGACTAAGATAACATAATAAAATTAAATTAAATTTTAAAAATTAAAAAAATAAAATATATTACCCCATACAAGTCTCAAGATTGTCCTCAATCAACTTAATTGATCCTTTTGTATTCACCTACTATTGTACTTATTATTTTACTTACGATTGGTGATTGTACATATTGTTACTGGACTTACCTATTATTGCACTTAACACATTAAATCAATGATCTGTTTGTATCTTTGACTAGATTGTGACCTCAAGGCTGTAGTCATAATTCTCATGAGTGTTTATACCCCTATCAGCTAGTATAGCATGAGTAGACACCAGTAAATACTGAGTGAATAAAAAAGTCTTAAAACATATGAAATAAGCCCTCTTCACTCTTTCAGACAATTTTCAGGCAATGTTTAAGATAGCTTTCTAAGATTCAGTTTTCTCCCATTGCTGCCATATCACAATGCATGATGCATACACCTACCTTCCCAATAGGCATTCCTCTTACTCTGCCCTTCACCTTGAATTGCAGCTGCTCCTTTTGTCTTCTTTCCCTTGACCAGGTGTAACATCCTGACTTTCAATTGGTGGTTCCTCCTGTTGAATTTGTTCATCACTGGCCTGCTGGGCTTAGTAGGATGTGTGTGTGCAAGTAAAAAAAAAAAAAAAAAAAAAAGTCTTGTTTTTAATGTATGTCAATAATAAAGTATATATAACATACGGTATCACTAATCATATATAAGTCTAAAACATTTTTCCCATGCTATCCTGTATACTTACTTTTAAAAGTCACTCTTACTCCCACTCTTACTCCCACAGAGAGCCTACTCCAAGTAGAAGAGTTACCCACAAGGACTTTAGAAGCTATTTTAACCTATGCTCAGATGAATGTGTAAAATCTGTTGTTAAAAAGCATAAGCATGAGGATGGCGGCATAAGTCATATTTCTGCAAAACAGATAAGCTTCATCATTTTGGCAATCCTCCTTGGTGAATGCTTCTTACATGAGATTCAATTATCACTCTCTATCAACATGAAGGTCTATTTTATAAGTGTATCTACACAAGTTCAACATTTTTACAAAAATAAATTTATGTAATTAACTTCCTGCAAATGTTGAAGCACTCACAACCACAGGTTCGACTGGCTGGGAAGACTCTTGATCATCTCTTCCTCTAGATTTGGATCTTGATCTTTGCTCACTCATATTTCACACTTGAAAGTAGAATATTGTAATTAGGAAAATGTACTTAAAAGGATAGTTATATTTGACCACTTCTATAACCAAATGAAGACATGTAATTCTTCTAAACTTTTAAAATATTTTCAAAACAAGTCACAATTTAAGTGTGTATGCTTCCCAACCCAACCAAGAACAGATTTATTATGTCACATTCAAGCAGGCATAGACATCACTCTAACACACATAGCAAAAGACAGAAGACTTTTCTCATGAGGTTTGGTTTCATAACTGGACTCCCCATCATGAAGACATTTAGAAAAATGTCACTAGAGAACTAAAACTTAAGTGACTGCTTTATCTGGCACACTCCCATTTACCAAGACCCGTCTCCCCTAATGAAAGGTTTTCTTTAAAGCTTAGACAGGCTCAATCCTTTAGATCTGGCCTTGGCTCTTTTTGCACTATAATGGCAGAGGTGAGTGGCTGCAATAAAGAGCATATGCATCATTCTCCTTCCTTGGCACTCTTCCTGGTGCACTATGAATCTTGGGATGCAACCCCACAGTGTTCCCCATTTCTAAGGCCTTTCTTTAGTGCCCACCCAACCCCCTGCTGAAAGCCCCAGTGAAAACTCCAGAATCTGTGCTCTGTCAGTAGTTCCAGGTGTTTCCAAGACCCAGACACCTCAAATAACGTCCCAAGACTCACCTCATCTTCATCCAACCCTTCCCCTCCATGGCCCACCTTCCTCTCTTGTCCCTGCCCTGCCAGAAAACAAGGGCCATGCTGGTCACAATGCCTGTGAGAAGGATGATGATGACCTCGAGAACATTCATCTTTGGAGGCCACAGATTGTGCCTCGTCAACCTGCCTGAAGCCCACTGGCTCCCTCCTCACACTCACTCACACTTAAACTCCTGGGAAGACTGATTTTCAGACGTACTGATTGAGTCTCAGCAGCCCAGAAATCAAAGACAGCAGAAACAGGGTCACCTCTGGGTCAGTTCAGCACACAGAACGCAGACAGCAAGGTGCATGCTCAGCAAGGGACAGTGCAGCAATGGGCATGCACAACTATGGTCCTGTGCTCTGAGTTGGGGATATGCCCTTCTTGCTGAGGTTTTGGACGCTGCTGCTGAAACCTGGAACCACAGAGTCTCCTGAGGACTAAAAAAGGGGTCTGCACAGCATTTTTCCCCACCCAAACTTTCTTCCAAGTCTTTTGGAGAAGGACAGCTCCAGGTTACCTTTAGGGAAGATTGTGTTTCAGAGAGACTCACTGTGACAGAAATAGAATTAAGGATTTTAATATGTATTTTTATACATGCTTTAACCAATCATTTCTTTCTCTCCTCCTGGGTATTCTGCCATGTTTGCCATGACCTGGACTACTCCCATAGAATAAACACATTCACACATATTTCCTGTAGTACTTCTTTGGTTGCATTATTGTGCATTTAAATTTATGATTCACCTGAGCAAAGTAAAGAAATAGGGATTCACCATGTTTCCTGACTCTCTCTTTCTCTCACTGATTTGAAATGGCTCTTCTGTCATTTCCTACATTCCAGTCCATTTTTATATGAAATTTTCTCCTTTTAATTATCTTCTATTGAGCTGTCCATTCTTTTACTGCTACCATCCCATTGTAATTGTTGTAGCTTCCTTATATATAAATATCAAGTAATAATCACCCTCTCTCCTTGCTTTTACTTTTTCTGGGTTTTCTAGCACTTTTATCTTTCAAATGTACTTGAGATTCACTTGCCCAGATGTCAAAAATTCCTGTTGGGATGCTAATTTGGGTTGTATTTATCTCTTACATGAATTTAGGGAGAATTGACATCTTACTACTCTAGGGCCTATGTAGCCAAGAAAAATGTTACTTCTCAATTTGTCAAGTCTACTTAAATATCTCTCAGAAGGGTTTTAATATTTGTATTATTTTCATCATATTAGTTCTTCACATTTATATTAAGTTTATTCCTAGGATAAT
This sequence comes from Neomonachus schauinslandi, assembly GCF_002201575.2. Lineage (NCBI taxonomy): Eukaryota > Metazoa > Chordata > Mammalia > Carnivora > Phocidae > Neomonachus > Neomonachus schauinslandi. Next base: position 11,650 of record NW_025409689.1, read on the forward strand.
ATATAGCTGATACATAGAATGCGTGTATGTATAAATTCATATCACCATAATGAAAAAAAAACATTCCTCTATCAATTAATCTATACTATTTCAACAATTTGTTGCATAATTTTCAAAATAAAGAATAATAGTCCTAGGTATAAAATATCAAAAACTAAAGCTCTCACTGCAACAGGTTCCACAAGATATGAGGTCAAAACCTAGAGGCCATTTTTATTTTAAATTTTGCTAGTTGAGCCACACACACACACACACACACACACACACTTATTAGTATATTATAGTTTAGGTCTTTTTTTTTATCATCCCCTAAAATAAAGTTTTATTGGGACACATAACCATACTCATTTATAAATTGTCTATGGTGGTTTTCTCACTATGATGGCTAAGTTGATTAGTTGTCATAAAAACCATATGTGGCAAGAGCTCTCATCAGTTTTCAGTCCTGCTTGTTGTCACAATACAAATTTCAAGA
>NW_025409690.1:0-12112 GCF_002201575.2 Neomonachus schauinslandi
GAAGACATGAACAGACATTTTTCCAAAGAAGACATCCAAATGGCCAACAGACACATGAAAAAGTGCTCAATATCGCTCAGCATCAGGGAAATCCAACTCAAAACCTCCATGAGATACCACCTCCAACCAGTCAGAATGGCTAAAATTAACAAGTCAGGAAACGACAGATGTTGGAGGGGATGCGGAGAAAGGGGAACCCTCCTACACTGTTGGTGGGAATGCAAGCTGGTGCAGCCACTCTGGAAAACAGTATGCAGGTTCCTCAAAAAGTTGAAAATAGAGCTACCCTATGATCCAGCAATTGCACTACTAGGTATTTACCACAAAGATACAAAAGTAGGGATCCGAAAGGGTACGTGCACCCCGATGTTTATAGCAGCAATGTCCACAATAGCCAAACTGTGGAAAGAGCCAAGATGTCCATCGACAGATGAATGGATAAAGAACTAGTGGTATATATATACAATGGAATATTATGCAGCCATCAAAAGGAATGAGATCTTGCCATTTGCAATGACATGGATGTAACTGGAGGGTATTATGTTGAGCAAAATAAGTCAAACAGAGAAAGACATGTATCATATGACCTCACTGATATGAGGAATTCTTAACTGCAGGAAACAAACTGAGGGTTGCTGGAGTGGGGGTGGGGTGGAAGGGATGGGGTGACTCGGTGATAGACACTGGGGAGGGTATGTACTCTGGTAAGCGCTGTGAATTGTGCAAGACTGTTGAATCTCAGATCTGTACCTCTGAAACAAATAATGCAATATATGTTAAGAAAAAAAAAAAAAAGAAGGTAGCAGGAGGGGAAGAATGAAGGGGGGGAAATCAGCCGGGGAGATGAACCATGAGTGACGATGGACTCTGAAAAACAAACTGAGGGTTCTAGAGGGGAGAGGGGTGGGAGGATGGGTTAGCCTGGTGATGGGTATTGAGGAGGGCACATTCTGCATGGAGCACTGGGTGTTAAGTCCAAAAATGAATCATGGAACACTACATCTAAAACTAATGATGTAATGTATGGGGATTAACATAAGTATAAAAAAATTTAAAAAAAATATCTCTGTGTTGCAGGGGAAAGTTTTTAATCAGCTTCAAAACTTAATACCAGAAATAGAATGAACCAGAACCCAGTTAGGAAACATAAGAATAAAATATAGATAGAGTACTTTGAGTCAGTAATAACACAAACCATGAGCGGACCAATGTATAAAAAATAAATGGATTTGTTCTCATAAATGTAGCACATGATGGGACAAGTTTGCATATCAGAAAATGAATCTAAAAGACATACATGGAAGTTATTATCTACCTGAAAGACAAACAGGTATGTTAAGTAATATGTTATTTATCCATGTGTGTATGAATATATATATACATATATTCACACACACAGGTTTATGTGGAAATAAAACCTTACCTCTAAGTGAACAACAAAGTTTTACAAAATTACTATGTGACAGCTTGTTATTGTCAGTTTTAAGAATTGCTTGCTGGATGTCTTTGTTTACTTACATAAATGTCTTTGTTAACTTACATAAATAACGAACATAGGAAAATTTGAAGTTACTAATATTATTGATCTGTAATACTAAAGAGTATAGGAATTCTCTTTTGAGAGAATGTCATTTAAAAAATATATTCACAAAATCATATTGTTCCCAACCTCAAATTCTTCTTTTGATTAAATATGAATAGGTTCACTTTGCTCTTAAAAAGAATATTCTCTTAATACTAGGTTTTTATAGTCTAAATTCTTATTACTAAGTCAAAAAACAGCAACTAGTTTTTCCAACTAGTTGGCAAATAACTGTTAAATTCTCATGTGGTTGTGACTATCTAGAGACACCATAATTTGGGTGGTAAAAAAATGATTTCCTTGGAAATAGAAAAACCTATGAAATTTAAATTGCAGAATTAATTGTTAAGATATAGAAAAGATTGGGCGCCTGGGTGGCTCAGACGGTTAAGCATCTGCCTTTGGCTCAGGTCATGATCCTAGGGTCCTGGGATCGAGTCCCGCATCAGGCTCCCTGCTCCTTGGGAGCCTGCTTCTCCCTCTGCTTCTCTCTCTCTCTCTCTGTCTCTCATGAATAAATAAATAAAATCTTTAAAAAAAAAGATATAGAAAAGATTATAAAATATTTTCCCATTCCTGAAGGAACTAAAATAGTTGTCTATTCTACCAAGTACCAAAACAATTCAATAAGGAAAGGACAGTCTTTTCGATAAATTGGGCTGAGACTCTTAGAAATCCACAAGCAAAACAAAACAAAATAGCCTTACATCCTTAGTTCACATGATACACAAAACTTAACTCAAAATGGATCATAGACCTAAATGTAAAAGCTAAAAAATTTCGTATAAAGTATCTAGAAGAAAGCAAAAAAAAATATTCATCATTTGGGATTTGGAAAGAGTTTTTAGATATGACACCAAAGTATGAGCCTTAAAAAAAAAAATCAACAAATTGCACAAGAAAAACTATAAGCTATTTTTAAATGGACATTATTTTAAAAGTTAAAGATAAGCTAAAGACTGCAGAAGATATTTGCATTAATATATCTAAAAAAGTACTTGTGTCAAAATATAAAATAATTCTTAAAATAATAAGAAGACAGACAACCCAATTTTAAAATGAACGTAAGGATTCCAGTGCAAGATAGTGACATAGGAGGCTCCTGAATTTACTTCCTCCCATGGGCTCACTGAATCTACAACTACACATGGAACAATTCCCTCTGACAAATACTCAGAAATTAGCTGAGTGCCTACTATACATCAGGCAAATGAGAAAAAACCCACATTGACATGGGTCACAAGTGTTTCCCTGAAAGGAGCTTGTGCACATATCTAGCACCCTGGCTTTCACAGCTGCTATCAAGGGGACACATTCCTTGATTGCCTGACTCTTGGTGGCAAGTGAAGCTTGAGTTCCAGGTTCCACACGACAATAGCAAAGAATCACTTCTTAACCAGCTATCCTCTCAGTGTTCAGTGCAGCGAGAGAGCAAACAGAAACATCCAACTCACACTCTTTCCCTGAAAGAGGCCTATTAGCACACTTTAAAAAAATGCTGCCTGTAGATCAGGCTTCTTATTTAGCATGCATCTAGAGAGAGACTAGATCCTCCCTGGAGAACTAAAAAGTCAGCAGACATCACTCTGCATTCTCCTAGTCAGGTCCAAATCACCCTGGAAGGAGTTTGTGTACATGTCTGGTACCCTAGCTTTTGTAGCTGCTGGCCAGGGGACACAACCCTTGATTGCAAAGGTATGGTGGACAGCAGGGACTGTGTTCGTGGGTGGGTTCCTCAGGCTGTAAAAACAAAGAAACTGTTCTTAACCTGCTATCCCCTCAGGACTCTCCATAGATGGAACAGACAGAAATGCCCATTTCCCAGTCTTTCCCTGAAAGAAATCTACCTGTATACTTTAAAAACATCTGCCAGAAGGTACAGCCTCTAATCATCCTGGATCTAGGTGCTGACTGAGATTCTCATCTTTGGGACACTGACAGGTCTTGGCATACTCTTAACTAGTGGGAGCCACTAAGAACAAGGAAGGCAGCTTGGACAATCACAAAGGTTAGAGGGACAACCAAGAGCTAGGGACATGCTAAAAATAAGGTTCATTTCCTACATGAGACCACTCCATCAAGACTGAGACAGATGGCTGTTTTATCTAATGTACACAATCATAATCGCTAAGTCAGTTGAGCATCTGCCTTCAGCTGAGGTCATGATCCCAGGTTCCTGGGATCGAGTCCTGCATCAGGCTCCTTATTCCGAGGGAAGTCTCCTTATCCCTCTTCCTCTGCACCTCCACCACATTTTTGCACATTCTCTCTCTCTCTCTCAAATAAATAAAATCTTAAAAAAAATAATCATGTTCACCAAGGTGAGAACAATACATGAACAAAGTGAGAATTTCAACAAAAGTATAGATAATATAAGAGAGCACCAAACAGAAATAACAAAGATCAGAACACAATAACTAAAATAAAAAATTTGGGGTACCTGGGTGACTCAGTCAGTTAAGCATCTGCTTTCAGCTCAAGTCATGATCCCAGGGCCCTGGGATCAAGCCCCGCATTGGGCTCTCGGCTTGGCGGAGAGTCTGCTTCTCCCCTTCCCTCTCCCTCTGCTTCTCCCCCTATTCATGCTCTCTCTCTCTCTCTCTCTCAATAAATAAAATCTTTAAATAAATAAATAAATAATAAAATAAAAAATTCAATAGTGTGGTTCAACAACAAACTAGATGAAATGAAAGAAAGTATCAGAGAAATCAAAGACAGGGCAGCAAAATCCATCCAATCAGAAGTACAAAAAGAAAAAAAGCATGAAGAAGAGCAAAATTCAGTTACTGGACTTATAGGATACCATCAAGACACATTATATATATGCAATATATACAAAATAAGCATTATAAAGATACCAGAAGGAAAAGAGAGAGAGAAAGGATTAGGAAGTTTATTTAAAGAAATAATGGCTTATATAAATATAAAAGTATAAATACGGCTTATACAAGTATATATCTCACTAGTAAAGGTAAATAAATAGTTAAATTCAGGACACTCTAATGTTACAGGGGTGGTGGGTGAACCACTTATAACTCTAATATGAAGGTTAAAAGACAAAATTGATAAAAATATGAACTACAACAATTTGCTAAGGAATACACAAGAAAAAAAGATGTAAATTGTGACATCAAAAAAATAAAATGTGGGCGGTAGAGTAAAAATATAGATTTTTAGTATGTGTTTGTAAAACTTCTCTCCACTGGGGAAATAAACAGACATCCAGGGCGCCTGGGTGGCTCAGTTGGTTAAGCGACTGGTTCGGCTCAGGTCATGATCCTGGAGTCCCTGGATCGAGTCCCGCATCGGGCTCCCTGCTCGGCAGGGAGTCTGCTTCTCCCTCCGACCCTCCCCACTCTCATGTGCTCTCTCTCATTCTCTCTCTCTCAAATAAATAAATAAAATCTTTTTAAAAATAAATAAATAAATAAATAAATAAATAAATAGACATCCAGATCTAGAAAACCCACAGAGAATTCCAAATAAGATGAATCTAAAGAGACGTACATGAAGACATATTATAATTAACTGTCAAAAGTTAAAGACAAGGAGAGATCTGTAAAAGCAGCAAGGGAAAAACAACTTCTGATGTACAAGGGAACCCCCATGAGGATCATCAGCAGATATTGCAGCACAAACTGCAGGCCAGAAGGGAGTGACATGATATATCCAAAGTACGGGGTGGGGGGGTGGGAAACACTGCCATTCAAGAATACTCTAGCCAGCAAAGTTGTCCTTTAGGATTGAAGGAAAAAAATAATTTTCCAGACAAGCAAAAGCTAAAGAAGTTCATCACCACTAGAACAGCCTCACAGGAAATGCTAAAGGGACTTCTTCAAGCTAAAATGAAAAGACACTAATTAGTAACAGCAAAATACATGAAAATATATATCTCACTGATAAAGGTAAATATAGAGTTAAATTCAGAACCACTCTATTGTTAAAACAGTGGCGGGTAATCACTTATAACTCTAGTATGAAGGTAAAAAACTAAATTGGTAAAAATATTACTGCAATAATTTGTTAATGGATACAAAGGTAAAAAGTTATAAATTATGAGGGAGAGGAGCAAGATGGTGGAGGAGTAGGAGACTTAATTTCGTCTGGTCCCAGGAATTCAGCTACATAGGGATCAAACCATTCTGAACACCTATGAACTCAACAGGAGATCAAAGAAAAGAATAGCAACAACTCTCTGAACAGAAAAGTGACCACTTTCTGGAAGGTAGGACGTGCAGAGAAGTGAATCCAAGGTGATATTCAGGAAGATAGACAGCGGGGGAGGGGGCCTCTGTTAGCCTGTCCTGGCAGGTGATAGAACAGCAGAGCCCAAAATTGAAACATTTAGAAGTGCGTTCAACTGAGGGATGTCACTCCAGTGGCTAAGTGGGGGGTGGAACTCTCACTGGGACACTGGTGGTCTCAGGAAACTCGGGGTCACAGAAAGACCGGGGGTCCTTGAGTGTGGCAGGACTTGCAGGTATCAGAGCAGGGAAGCCGTAAACCGTGATCCACGGCACAGTCGGACCACTGCTCTTCCAGCAGGGACCCAACAAGTGGCAGATCCGGGGAGACTTCACTTCCTCCCCAGGGAGGAGTGGCGCGGGAGTACACTGCAGGGATCTGCTGGGTTTGGAGATTCCACATGGGGTCGTGTGCTGGAGACAGAAATGCTCGGTCACAGGCTGGGTGAGCATGGAGTGAGACCGGAGACCTGGAGACTGGAGTGATTGACTGCTTTTCTTTGGGGGCACACAGAGGAGTGGGGAACCGAGTTCTTGGCTCCTCTGGGGTGGAGATTGGGAGGCCGCCATTTTCACTCTCGTCCTCCAAAGCTGTACAGAAAGCTTTCAGGGAACAAAAGCTCCTGAGAGCAAATCCGAGCAGATTACTTAGCCCGGACCAGCAAGGGTGGGGTAATTCCGCCTCCAGTAAAGACATAGGGGAACCATGGCAACAGGCCCCTCCCCCAGAAGATCAGCAAGAACAGCCAGCCAAGGCCAAGTTTACTGATCAATGAGAATGACAGAACTCCAGCACTAGGGGAATACTGCACATAGAATTCATGATTCTTTAGCCTTTCAAAGTTAATTTTTTTTCTAACTTTCTTTTTTTTTGAATTTTTCTTTTTCCCTTTTTCAACTAACATCTTACAATCCCTCTTTTTAAAAATCTTTTTTATTTTTTTTATTTTTTTTTAAAGATTTTATTTATTTATTTGAGAGAGAGAGAATGAGAGACAGAGAGCATGAGAGGGAAGAGGGCAGAGGGAGAAGCAGACCACCCGCCAAGCAGGGAGCCTGATGCGGGACTCGATCCCGGGACTCCAGGATCATGACCTGAGCCGAAGGCAGTCGCTTAACCAACTGAGCCACCAAGGCGCCCCTAAAAAATCTTTTTTATTTTTCATTTTTAGAGTCATATTCTATCCCTTTATTGTAGTTAACCTTATTTTTGGTGTGTGTGTATATATATATATATATATATATATATATATATATATATATATATAAGTTGTTCTCTCTTTAAAATTTTGGGATACGGTTTCTACTAACAGATCAAAATATACCCTAAATCTCTAGTGTAGGGCTTTGTTCTAGTCTCCTGCCTGATCACATTCTCTTCTTTTCTTTTTTTTTAATCCTCTTCTTTTTTGAATCAATTTCTTATCTTATCAATTCCTTTTATACAATCTTTTAAAATTTCCATCTTTACAGTCATATTCCATCCCTTCATTGTATTAACCCTTATTTTTGTACATATATAAGTTTTTCTTTCTTTAAAATTTTGGGAGGCACTTTCTTCTAACACACCAAAATACGCCCAAAATCTAGTGTGTGGCACTGATCTATCCACCAGCCTGATCATATTTGATCATATTCTGGTTTTTTGTTTGTTTGTTTGTTTTTATCTTTTTCTTTTTCTTTTTTTTTTTTGTTCTTTTTTTCTTTTTTCTTTCTTTCTTTGTCTTTTCCCCCAGTATCAGGTCACTTCTGTTTGGTTTAGTGTGTATTTTTCTGGGGTCATTGTTACCCTGTTAGCATTTTGTTCTCTCATTCATCTATTCTCCTCTGGACAAAATGACAAGATGGAAAAAATCACCTGAGAAAAAAGAACAAGAGGCAGTACCTACTGCCAGGGACCTAATCAATACAGACAGTAGTAAGATGTCGGAAGTAGAGTTCAGAATGACGATTTTAAAGTTACTAGCTGGGGGGCGCCTGGGTGGCTCAGCTGGTTAAGCGTCTGCCTTCGGCTCAGGTCATGATCCCAGGGTCCTGGGATCGAGCCCCGCATCGGGCTCCCTGCTCAGCGGGCAGCCTGCTTCTCCCTCTCCCTCTGCCTGTCTCTCTGCCTACTTGCTCTCTCTCTCTCTCTGTCAGATAAGTAAATAAAATCTTTAAAAAAATAAATAAATAAAATAAAATAAAATAAAGTTACTAGCTGGGCTTGAAAAAAGAATGGAAGATATCAGAGAAACCCTTTCTGGAGAAATAAAAGAACTAAAATATAACCAAGTCGAAAACAAAAAGGCTATTGAGGTGGAATAAAAAATGGAGGCTTTAACTGCTAGGATAAATGAGGCCGAAGAGAGAATTAGTGATATAGAAGACCAAATGATGGAAAATAAAGAAGCTGGGAAAAAGAGAGATAAACAACTACTGGATCACGAGGGCAGAATTCGAGAGATAAGTGATACCATAAGACAAAACAATATTAGAATAATTGGGATCCCAGAAGAAGAAATAGACAGGGGGCAGAAGGTATACTGGAGCAAATCACAGCAGAGAACATCCAGAAAGCACAGAGAGCCACCCTCAAAAACGATAAAAATAGGTCAACACCCCGACATCTAATAGTAAAACTTAGAAGTCTCAGAGACAAAGAGTAAATCCTGAAAGCAGATCATGACAAGAGATCTGTAACCAACAATGGTAGAAACATTTGATTGGCAACAGACCTATCCACAGAGACCTGGCAGGCCAGAAAGGACTGGCATGATATATTCAGAGCACTAAATGAGAAAAATATGCAGCCAAGAATACTATATCCAGCTAGGCTGTCATTGAAAATAGAAGGAGAGATAAAAAGCTTCCAGGACAAACAAAAACTAAAAGAATTTGCAAACACGAAACCAGCCCTACAAGAAATATTGAAAGGGGTCCCCTAGGCAAAGAGAGAGCCTAAAGGTAACATAGACCAGAAAGGAACACAGACAATATACAGTAACAGTCACCTTACAGGCAATACAATGGCACTAAATTCCTATCTTTCAAGAGTTACTCTGAATGTAAATGGGCTAAATGCCCCAACCAAAAAACACAGGCTATCAAATTGGATAAAAAAACAAGACCCATCGATATGCTGTCTGCAAGACATTCATTTCAGACCCAAAGACACCCCCAGATTGAGAGTGAGGGGGTGGAAAACCATTTACCATGTTAATGGACACCAAAAGAAAGCTGGGGTGGCAATCCTTTTACCAGACAAATTAGATTTTAAACAAAGACTGTAATAAGAGTTGAGGAAGGACACTATATCCTACTTAAGGGGTCTATCCAACAAGAAGATCTAACAATTGTAAATATCTATGCCCCTAACATGAGAGCAGCCAATTATATAAGCCACTTAATAACAAAAGCAAAGAAACACATCGACAACAATACAATAATAGTGGGGGACTTTAACACCCCCCTCACTGAAATGGACAGATCGTCTAAGCAAAAGATCAACAAGGAAATAAAGACTTTAAATGACACACTGGACCAAATGGACTTCACAGATATATGCAGAATATTCCATCCCACAGCAACAGAATACACATTCTTCTCTACTGCCCATGGAACATTCTCCAGAATAGATCACATCCTAGGTCACAAATCAGGTCGCAACTGGTACCAAAAGATTGGGATCATTCCCTGCATATTTTCAGAACACAGTGCTTTGAAACTAGAACTCAATCACAACAGGATAGTTGGAAAGAACTGAAGGACATGGAGCCTAAAGAGCATCCTACTAAAGAATGAATGGGTCAACCAGAAAATTAAAGAATTAAAAAAAATTCATGGAAACAAATGAAAATGAAAACACAACTGTTCAAAATCTTTGGGATGCAGCAAAGGCAGTCCTAAAGAGGAAAGTATATAGCAATACAAGCCTTTGTCAAGAAACAAGAAAGATCTCAAATACACAACCTAACCCTACACCTAAAGGAGCTGGAGAGAGAACAACAAATAAAGCCTATACCCAGCAGGAGAAGAGAAATAATAAAGATCAGAGCAGAAATCAATGAAATAGAAACCAAAAGAACACTAGAACAGTTAACGAAATTAGGAGCTGGTTCTTTGAAAGAATTAACAAGATTAATAAACCTCTGGACAGACTTACCAAATAAGAGAGAAAGGACCCAAATAAATAAAATCATGAATGAAAGAGGAGAGATCACAACCAACACCAAAGAAATACAAACAATTATAAGAACATATTATGAGCAAACTAGGACAGCAAATTAGATAATCTGGAAGAAATGGATGCATTCCTAGAGATGTATCAACTACCAAAACTGAACCAAGAAGAAATAGAAAACATGAACAGACCTATAACCACTACAGAAATTGAAACAGTAATCAAAAATCTCCCAAAAAAAAGAGCCCAGGGCCAGATGGCTTCCCAGGGGAATTCTACCAAACATTTCAAGAAGAATTCATACCTATTCTTCTGAAACTGTTCCAAAAAATAGAAATGGAAGGAAAACTTCCAAACTCGTTTTATGAGGCCACCATTATCTTGATCCCCAAACCAGACAAAGACCCCATCAAAAAGAATGACAGACCAATATCCTTGATGAACATGGATGCAAAAATTCTCACCTAAATACTAGCCAATAGGATCCAACAGTACATTAAAAGGATTATTCACCATGACCAAGTGGGATTTATCCCTAGGCTGCAAGGTTGGTTCAACATCCACAAATCAATCAATGTGATACAATACATTAACAAAAGAAAGAACAAGAACCATATGAGCCTCTCAATAGATGCAGAAAAAACATTTGACAAAGTACAGCATCCTTTCTTGATCAAAACTCTTCAGAGGATAGGGATAGAGGGTACATACCTCAATATCATAAAAGCCATCTATGAAAAACCCACAGCCAATATCATTCTCAATGTGGAAAAACTGAGAGCTTTCCTCTAAGGTCAGGAACACGGCAGGGATGTCCACTATCACCACTGCTATTAAACACAGTACTAGAAGTCCTAGCCTCAGCAATCAGACAACAAAAAGAAATAAAAGGCATCCAAATTGGCAAAGAAGAAGTCAAATTCTCACTCTTTGCAGATGATATGAAACTTATGTGGAAAATCCAAAAGACTCCACCCCAAAACTGCTAGAACTCATCCAGGAATTCAGTAAAGTGGCAGGATATAAAATCAATGCACAGAAATCAGTGGCATTCCTATACACCAACAACAAGACAGAAGAAAGAGAAATTAAGGAGTCGATCCCATTTATAATTGCACCCAAAACCATAAGATACCTAGGAATAAATCTAACCAAAGAGGCAAAGAACTATAAAATAGTCATGAAAGAAATTGAAGAAGACACATCGGGCGCCTGGGTGGCTCAGTTGGTTAAGCGACTGCCTTCGGCTCAGGTCATGATCCTGGAGTCCCGGGATCGAGTCCCACATCGGGCTCCCTGCTTAGCAGGGAATCTGCTCCTCCCTCTCATGCTCTCTGTCTCTCATTCTCTCTCTCGCAAATAAATAAAATCTTAAAAAAGAAATTGAAGAAGACACAAAGAAATGGAAAAACGTTCCATGCTCGTGCACTGAAAGAACAAATATTGTGAAGATGTCAATGCTACCTAGAGCAGTCTACACATTTAATGCAATCCCTATCAAAATACCATCCACTTTTTTCAAAGAAATGGAACAAATAATACTCAAATTTGTATGGAACAGAAAAGACACCAAATAGCCAGAGGAATGTTGAAAAACAAAAGCCAAGCCTGTGGCATCACAATTCTGAACTTCCAGCTCTATTACAAAGCTGTCATCATCAAGACAGTATGGTACTGATAAAAAAACAGACACATAGGTCAATGGAACAGAATAGAGAGCCCAGAAAGGGACCCTCAACTCTATGGTCAACTCATCTTTGACAAAGCAGGAAAGAATGTCCAATGGAAAAAAGACAGTCTCTTCAACAAATGGTGCTGGGAAAATTGGACAGCCACATGCAGAAGAATGAAACTGGACCATTTCCTTACACCACACACAAAAATAGACTCCAAATGGTTGAAAGACCTCAATGTGAGACCAGAGTCCATCAAAATCCTAAAGGAGAACACAGGCAGCAACCTCTTCGACCTCAGCCGAAGCAACTTCTTCCTAGAAACATTGCCAAAGGCAAGGGAAGCAAGGGCAAAAACAAACTATTGGGACTTCATCAAGATAAAAAGCTTTTGCACAGCAAAAGAAACAGTCAACAAAACCAAAAGACAACCGACAGAATGGGAGAAGAT
>NW_025409691.1:0-12110 GCF_002201575.2 Neomonachus schauinslandi
GAAGACATGAACAGACATTTTTCCAAAGAAGACATCCAAATGGCCAACAGACACATGAAAAAGTGCTCAATATCGCTCAGCATCAGGGAAATCCAACTCAAAACCTCCATGAGATACCACCTCCAACCAGTCAGAATGGCTAAAATTAACAAGTCAGGAAACGACAGATGTTGGAGGGGATGCGGAGAAAGGGGAACCCTCCTACACTGTTGGTGGGAATGCAAGCTGGTGCAGCCACTCTGGAAAACAGTATGCAGGTTCCTCAAAAAGTTGAAAATAGAGCTACCCTATGATCCAGCAATTGCACTACTAGGTATTTACCACAAAGATACAAAAGTAGGGATCCGAAAGGGTACGTGCACCCCGATGTTTATAGCAGCAATGTCCACAATAGCCAAACTGTGGAAAGAGCCAAGATGTCCATCGACAGATGAATGGATAAAGAACTAGTGGTATATATATACAATGGAATATTATGCAGCCATCAAAAGGAATGAGATCTTGCCATTTGCAATGACATGGATGTAACTGGAGGGTATTATGTTGAGCAAAATAAGTCAAACAGAGAAAGACATGTATCATATGACCTCACTGATATGAGGAATTCTTAACTGCAGGAAACAAACTGAGGGTTGCTGGAGTGGGGGTGGGGTGGAAGGGATGGGGTGACTCGGTGATAGACACTGGGGAGGGTATGTACTCTGGTAAGCGCTGTGAATTGTGCAAGACTGTTGAATCTCAGATCTGTACCTCTGAAACAAATAATGCAATATATGTTAAGAAAAAAAAAAAAAAGAAGGTAGCAGGAGGGGAAGAATGAAGGGGGGGAAATCAGCCGGGGAGATGAACCATGAGTGACGATGGACTCTGAAAAACAAACTGAGGGTTCTAGAGGGGAGAGGGGTGGGAGGATGGGTTAGCCTGGTGATGGGTATTGAGGAGGGCACATTCTGCATGGAGCACTGGGTGTTAAGTCCAAAAATGAATCATGGAACACTACATCTAAAACTAATGATGTAATGTATGGGGATTAACATAAGTATAAAAAAATTTAAAAAAAATATCTCTGTGTTGCAGGGGAAAGTTTTTAATCAGCTTCAAAACTTAATACCAGAAATAGAATGAACCAGAACCCAGTTAGGAAACATAAGAATAAAATATAGATAGAGTACTTTGAGTCAGTAATAACACAAACCATGAGCGGACCAATGTATAAAAAATAAATGGATTTGTTCTCATAAATGTAGCACATGATGGGACAAGTTTGCATATCAGAAAATGAATCTAAAAGACATACATGGAAGTTATTATCTACCTGAAAGACAAACAGGTATGTTAAGTAATATGTTATTTATCCATGTGTGTATGAATATATATATACATATATTCACACACACAGGTTTATGTGGAAATAAAACCTTACCTCTAAGTGAACAACAAAGTTTTACAAAATTACTATGTGACAGCTTGTTATTGTCAGTTTTAAGAATTGCTTGCTGGATGTCTTTGTTTACTTACATAAATGTCTTTGTTAACTTACATAAATAACGAACATAGGAAAATTTGAAGTTACTAATATTATTGATCTGTAATACTAAAGAGTATAGGAATTCTCTTTTGAGAGAATGTCATTTAAAAAATATATTCACAAAATCATATTGTTCCCAACCTCAAATTCTTCTTTTGATTAAATATGAATAGGTTCACTTTGCTCTTAAAAAGAATATTCTCTTAATACTAGGTTTTTATAGTCTAAATTCTTATTACTAAGTCAAAAAACAGCAACTAGTTTTTCCAACTAGTTGGCAAATAACTGTTAAATTCTCATGTGGTTGTGACTATCTAGAGACACCATAATTTGGGTGGTAAAAAAATGATTTCCTTGGAAATAGAAAAACCTATGAAATTTAAATTGCAGAATTAATTGTTAAGATATAGAAAAGATTGGGCGCCTGGGTGGCTCAGACGGTTAAGCATCTGCCTTTGGCTCAGGTCATGATCCTAGGGTCCTGGGATCGAGTCCCGCATCAGGCTCCCTGCTCCTTGGGAGCCTGCTTCTCCCTCTGCTTCTCTCTCTCTCTCTGTCTCTCATGAATAAATAAATAAAATCTTTAAAAAAAAAGATATAGAAAAGATTATAAAATATTTTCCCATTCCTGAAGGAACTAAAATAGTTGTCTATTCTACCAAGTACCAAAACAATTCAATAAGGAAAGGACAGTCTTTTCGATAAATTGGGCTGAGACTCTTAGAAATCCACAAGCAAAACAAAACAAAATAGCCTTACATCCTTAGTTCACATGATACACAAAACTTAACTCAAAATGGATCATAGACCTAAATGTAAAAGCTAAAAAATTTCGTATAAAGTATCTAGAAGAAAGCAAAAAAAAATATTCATCATTTGGGATTTGGAAAGAGTTTTTAGATATGACACCAAAGTATGAGCCTTAAAAAAAAAAATCAACAAATTGCACAAGAAAAACTATAAGCTATTTTTAAATGGACATTATTTTAAAAGTTAAAGATAAGCTAAAGACTGCAGAAGATATTTGCATTAATATATCTAAAAAAGTACTTGTGTCAAAATATAAAATAATTCTTAAAATAATAAGAAGACAGACAACCCAATTTTAAAATGAACGTAAGGATTCCAGTGCAAGATAGTGACATAGGAGGCTCCTGAATTTACTTCCTCCCATGGGCTCACTGAATCTACAACTACACATGGAACAATTCCCTCTGACAAATACTCAGAAATTAGCTGAGTGCCTACTATACATCAGGCAAATGAGAAAAAACCCACATTGACATGGGTCACAAGTGTTTCCCTGAAAGGAGCTTGTGCACATATCTAGCACCCTGGCTTTCACAGCTGCTATCAAGGGGACACATTCCTTGATTGCCTGACTCTTGGTGGCAAGTGAAGCTTGAGTTCCAGGTTCCACACGACAATAGCAAAGAATCACTTCTTAACCAGCTATCCTCTCAGTGTTCAGTGCAGCGAGAGAGCAAACAGAAACATCCAACTCACACTCTTTCCCTGAAAGAGGCCTATTAGCACACTTTAAAAAAATGCTGCCTGTAGATCAGGCTTCTTATTTAGCATGCATCTAGAGAGAGACTAGATCCTCCCTGGAGAACTAAAAAGTCAGCAGACATCACTCTGCATTCTCCTAGTCAGGTCCAAATCACCCTGGAAGGAGTTTGTGTACATGTCTGGTACCCTAGCTTTTGTAGCTGCTGGCCAGGGGACACAACCCTTGATTGCAAAGGTATGGTGGACAGCAGGGACTGTGTTCGTGGGTGGGTTCCTCAGGCTGTAAAAACAAAGAAACTGTTCTTAACCTGCTATCCCCTCAGGACTCTCCATAGATGGAACAGACAGAAATGCCCATTTCCCAGTCTTTCCCTGAAAGAAATCTACCTGTATACTTTAAAAACATCTGCCAGAAGGTACAGCCTCTAATCATCCTGGATCTAGGTGCTGACTGAGATTCTCATCTTTGGGACACTGACAGGTCTTGGCATACTCTTAACTAGTGGGAGCCACTAAGAACAAGGAAGGCAGCTTGGACAATCACAAAGGTTAGAGGGACAACCAAGAGCTAGGGACATGCTAAAAATAAGGTTCATTTCCTACATGAGACCACTCCATCAAGACTGAGACAGATGGCTGTTTTATCTAATGTACACAATCATAATCGCTAAGTCAGTTGAGCATCTGCCTTCAGCTGAGGTCATGATCCCAGGTTCCTGGGATCGAGTCCTGCATCAGGCTCCTTATTCCGAGGGAAGTCTCCTTATCCCTCTTCCTCTGCACCTCCACCACATTTTTGCACATTCTCTCTCTCTCTCTCAAATAAATAAAATCTTAAAAAAAATAATCATGTTCACCAAGGTGAGAACAATACATGAACAAAGTGAGAATTTCAACAAAAGTATAGATAATATAAGAGAGCACCAAACAGAAATAACAAAGATCAGAACACAATAACTAAAATAAAAAATTTGGGGTACCTGGGTGACTCAGTCAGTTAAGCATCTGCTTTCAGCTCAAGTCATGATCCCAGGGCCCTGGGATCAAGCCCCGCATTGGGCTCTCGGCTTGGCGGAGAGTCTGCTTCTCCCCTTCCCTCTCCCTCTGCTTCTCCCCCTATTCATGCTCTCTCTCTCTCTCTCTCTCAATAAATAAAATCTTTAAATAAATAAATAAATAATAAAATAAAAAATTCAATAGTGTGGTTCAACAACAAACTAGATGAAATGAAAGAAAGTATCAGAGAAATCAAAGACAGGGCAGCAAAATCCATCCAATCAGAAGTACAAAAAGAAAAAAAGCATGAAGAAGAGCAAAATTCAGTTACTGGACTTATAGGATACCATCAAGACACATTATATATATGCAATATATACAAAATAAGCATTATAAAGATACCAGAAGGAAAAGAGAGAGAGAAAGGATTAGGAAGTTTATTTAAAGAAATAATGGCTTATATAAATATAAAAGTATAAATACGGCTTATACAAGTATATATCTCACTAGTAAAGGTAAATAAATAGTTAAATTCAGGACACTCTAATGTTACAGGGGTGGTGGGTGAACCACTTATAACTCTAATATGAAGGTTAAAAGACAAAATTGATAAAAATATGAACTACAACAATTTGCTAAGGAATACACAAGAAAAAAAGATGTAAATTGTGACATCAAAAAAATAAAATGTGGGCGGTAGAGTAAAAATATAGATTTTTAGTATGTGTTTGTAAAACTTCTCTCCACTGGGGAAATAAACAGACATCCAGGGCGCCTGGGTGGCTCAGTTGGTTAAGCGACTGGTTCGGCTCAGGTCATGATCCTGGAGTCCCTGGATCGAGTCCCGCATCGGGCTCCCTGCTCGGCAGGGAGTCTGCTTCTCCCTCCGACCCTCCCCACTCTCATGTGCTCTCTCTCATTCTCTCTCTCTCAAATAAATAAATAAAATCTTTTTAAAAATAAATAAATAAATAAATAAATAAATAAATAGACATCCAGATCTAGAAAACCCACAGAGAATTCCAAATAAGATGAATCTAAAGAGACGTACATGAAGACATATTATAATTAACTGTCAAAAGTTAAAGACAAGGAGAGATCTGTAAAAGCAGCAAGGGAAAAACAACTTCTGATGTACAAGGGAACCCCCATGAGGATCATCAGCAGATATTGCAGCACAAACTGCAGGCCAGAAGGGAGTGACATGATATATCCAAAGTACGGGGTGGGGGGGTGGGAAACACTGCCATTCAAGAATACTCTAGCCAGCAAAGTTGTCCTTTAGGATTGAAGGAAAAAAATAATTTTCCAGACAAGCAAAAGCTAAAGAAGTTCATCACCACTAGAACAGCCTCACAGGAAATGCTAAAGGGACTTCTTCAAGCTAAAATGAAAAGACACTAATTAGTAACAGCAAAATACATGAAAATATATATCTCACTGATAAAGGTAAATATAGAGTTAAATTCAGAACCACTCTATTGTTAAAACAGTGGCGGGTAATCACTTATAACTCTAGTATGAAGGTAAAAAACTAAATTGGTAAAAATATTACTGCAATAATTTGTTAATGGATACAAAGGTAAAAAGTTATAAATTATGAGGGAGAGG
This sequence comes from Neomonachus schauinslandi, assembly GCF_002201575.2. Classification (NCBI taxonomy): domain Eukaryota; kingdom Metazoa; phylum Chordata; class Mammalia; order Carnivora; family Phocidae; genus Neomonachus; species Neomonachus schauinslandi. The sequence continues at coordinate 5,648 of NW_025409691.1, forward strand.
AGCAAGATGGTGGAGGAGTAGGAGACTTAATTTCGTCTGGTCCCAGGAATTCAGCTACATAGGGATCAAACCATTCTGAACACCTATGAACTCAACAGGAGATCAAAGAAAAGAATAGCAACAACTCTCTGAACAGAAAAGTGACCACTTTCTGGAAGGTAGGACGTGCAGAGAAGTGAATCCAAGGTGATATTCAGGAAGATAGACAGCGGGGGAGGGGGCCTCTGTTAGCCTGTCCTGGCAGGTGATAGAACAGCAGAGCCCAAAATTGAAACATTTAGAAGTGCGTTCAACTGAGGGATGTCACTCCAGTGGCTAAGTGGGGGGTGGAACTCTCACTGGGACACTGGTGGTCTCAGGAAACTCGGGGTCACAGAAAGACCGGGGGTCCTTGAGTGTGGCAGGACTTGCAGGTATCAGAGCAGGGAAGCCGTAAACCGTGATCCACGGCACAGTCGGACCACTGCTCTTCCAGCAGGGACCCAACAAGTGGCAGATCCGGGGAGACTTCACTTCCTCCCCAGGGAGGAGTGGCGCGGGAGTACACTGCAGGGATCTGCTGGGTTTGGAGATTCCACATGGGGTCGTGTGCTGGAGACAGAAATGCTCGGTCACAGGCTGGGTGAGCATGGAGTGAGACCGGAGACCTGGAGACTGGAGTGATTGACTGCTTTTCTTTGGGGGCACACAGAGGAGTGGGGAACCGAGTTCTTGGCTCCTCTGGGGTGGAGATTGGGAGGCCGCCATTTTCACTCTCGTCCTCCAAAGCTGTACAGAAAGCTTTCAGGGAACAAAAGCTCCTGAGAGCAAATCCGAGCAGATTACTTAGCCCGGACCAGCAAGGGTGGGGTAATTCCGCCTCCAGTAAAGACATAGGGGAACCATGGCAACAGGCCCCTCCCCCAGAAGATCAGCAAGAACAGCCAGCCAAGGCCAAGTTTACTGATCAATGAGAATGACAGAACTCCAGCACTAGGGGAATACTGCACATAGAATTCATGATTCTTTAGCCTTTCAAAGTTAATTTTTTTTCTAACTTTCTTTTTTTTTGAATTTTTCTTTTTCCCTTTTTCAACTAACATCTTACAATCCCTCTTTTTAAAAATCTTTTTTATTTTTTTTATTTTTTTTTAAAGATTTTATTTATTTATTTGAGAGAGAGAGAATGAGAGACAGAGAGCATGAGAGGGAAGAGGGCAGAGGGAGAAGCAGACCACCCGCCAAGCAGGGAGCCTGATGCGGGACTCGATCCCGGGACTCCAGGATCATGACCTGAGCCGAAGGCAGTCGCTTAACCAACTGAGCCACCAAGGCGCCCCTAAAAAATCTTTTTTATTTTTCATTTTTAGAGTCATATTCTATCCCTTTATTGTAGTTAACCTTATTTTTGGTGTGTGTGTATATATATATATATATATATATATATATATATATATATATATATAAGTTGTTCTCTCTTTAAAATTTTGGGATACGGTTTCTACTAACAGATCAAAATATACCCTAAATCTCTAGTGTAGGGCTTTGTTCTAGTCTCCTGCCTGATCACATTCTCTTCTTTTCTTTTTTTTTAATCCTCTTCTTTTTTGAATCAATTTCTTATCTTATCAATTCCTTTTATACAATCTTTTAAAATTTCCATCTTTACAGTCATATTCCATCCCTTCATTGTATTAACCCTTATTTTTGTACATATATAAGTTTTTCTTTCTTTAAAATTTTGGGAGGCACTTTCTTCTAACACACCAAAATACGCCCAAAATCTAGTGTGTGGCACTGATCTATCCACCAGCCTGATCATATTTGATCATATTCTGGTTTTTTGTTTGTTTGTTTGTTTTTATCTTTTTCTTTTTCTTTTTTTTTTTTGTTCTTTTTTTCTTTTTTCTTTCTTTCTTTGTCTTTTCCCCCAGTATCAGGTCACTTCTGTTTGGTTTAGTGTGTATTTTTCTGGGGTCATTGTTACCCTGTTAGCATTTTGTTCTCTCATTCATCTATTCTCCTCTGGACAAAATGACAAGATGGAAAAAATCACCTGAGAAAAAAGAACAAGAGGCAGTACCTACTGCCAGGGACCTAATCAATACAGACAGTAGTAAGATGTCGGAAGTAGAGTTCAGAATGACGATTTTAAAGTTACTAGCTGGGGGGCGCCTGGGTGGCTCAGCTGGTTAAGCGTCTGCCTTCGGCTCAGGTCATGATCCCAGGGTCCTGGGATCGAGCCCCGCATCGGGCTCCCTGCTCAGCGGGCAGCCTGCTTCTCCCTCTCCCTCTGCCTGTCTCTCTGCCTACTTGCTCTCTCTCTCTCTCTGTCAGATAAGTAAATAAAATCTTTAAAAAAATAAATAAATAAAATAAAATAAAATAAAGTTACTAGCTGGGCTTGAAAAAAGAATGGAAGATATCAGAGAAACCCTTTCTGGAGAAATAAAAGAACTAAAATATAACCAAGTCGAAAACAAAAAGGCTATTGAGGTGGAATAAAAAATGGAGGCTTTAACTGCTAGGATAAATGAGGCCGAAGAGAGAATTAGTGATATAGAAGACCAAATGATGGAAAATAAAGAAGCTGGGAAAAAGAGAGATAAACAACTACTGGATCACGAGGGCAGAATTCGAGAGATAAGTGATACCATAAGACAAAACAATATTAGAATAATTGGGATCCCAGAAGAAGAAATAGACAGGGGGCAGAAGGTATACTGGAGCAAATCACAGCAGAGAACATCCAGAAAGCACAGAGAGCCACCCTCAAAAACGATAAAAATAGGTCAACACCCCGACATCTAATAGTAAAACTTAGAAGTCTCAGAGACAAAGAGTAAATCCTGAAAGCAGATCATGACAAGAGATCTGTAACCAACAATGGTAGAAACATTTGATTGGCAACAGACCTATCCACAGAGACCTGGCAGGCCAGAAAGGACTGGCATGATATATTCAGAGCACTAAATGAGAAAAATATGCAGCCAGGAATACTATATCCAGCTAGGCTGTCATTGAAAATAGAAGGAGAGATAAAAAGCTTCCAGGACAAACAAAAACTAAAAGAATTTGCAAACACGAAACCAGCCCTACAAGAAATATTGAAAGGGGTCCCCTAGGCAAAGAGAGAGCCTAAAGGTAACATAGACCAGAAAGGAACACAGACAATATACAGTAACAGTCACCTTACAGGCAATACAATGGCACTAAATTCCTATCTTTCAAGAGTTACTCTGAATGTAAATGGGCTAAATGCCCCAACCAAAAAACACAGGCTATCAAATTGGATAAAAAAACAAGACCCATCGATATGCTGTCTGCAAGACATTCATTTCAGACCCAAAGACACCCCCAGATTGAGAGTGAGGGGGTGGAAAACCATTTACCATGTTAATGGACACCAAAAGAAAGCTGGGGTGGCAATCCTTTTACCAGACAAATTAGATTTTAAACAAAGACTGTAATAAGAGTTGAGGAAGGACACTATATCCTACTTAAGGGGTCTATCCAACAAGAAGATCTAACAATTGTAAATATCTATGCCCCTAACATGAGAGCAGCCAATTATATAAGCCACTTAATAACAAAAGCAAAGAAACACATCGACAACAATACAATAATAGTGGGGGACTTTAACACCCCCCTCACTGAAATGGACAGATCATCTAAGCAAAAGATCAACAAGGAAATAAAGACTTTAAATGACACACTGGACCAAATGGACTTCACAGATATATGCAGAATATTCCATCCCACAGCAACAGAATACACATTCTTCTCTACTGCCCATGGAACATTCTCCAGAATAGATCACATCCTAGGTCACAAATCAGGTCGCAACTGGTACCAAAAGATTGGGATCATTCCCTGCATATTTTCAGAACACAGTGCTTTGAAACTAGAACTCAATCACAACAGGATAGTTGGAAAGAACTGAAGGACATGGAGCCTAAAGAGCATCCTACTAAAGAATGAATGGGTCAACCAGAAAATTAAAGAATTAAAAAAAATTCATGGAAACAAATGAAAATGAAAACACAACTGTTCAAAATCTTTGGGATGCAGCAAAGGCAGTCCTAAAGAGGAAAGTATATAGCAATACAAGCCTTTGTCAAGAAACAAGAAAGATCTCAAATACACAACCTAACCCTACACCTAAAGGAGCTGGAGAGAGAACAACAAATAAAGCCTATACCCAGCAGGAGAAGAGAAATAATAAAGATCAGAGCAGAAATCAATGAAATAGAAACCAAAAGAACACTAGAACAGTTAACGAAATTAGGAGCTGGTTCTTTGAAAGAATTAACAAGATTAATAAACCTCTGGACAGACTTACCAAATAAGAGAGAAAGGACCCAAATAAATAAAATCATGAATGAAAGAGGAGAGATCACAACCAACACCAAAGAAATACAAACAATTATAAGAACATATTATGAGCAAACTAGGACAGCAAATTAGATAATCTGGAAGAAATGGATGCATTCCTAGAGATGTATCAACTACCAAAACTGAACCAAGAAGAAATAGAAAACATGAACAGACCTATAACCACTACAGAAATTGAAACAGTAATCAAAAATCTCCCAAAAAAAAGAGCCCAGGGCCAGATGGCTTCCCAGGGGAATTCTACCAAACATTTCAAGAAGAATTCATACCTATTCTTCTGAAACTGTTCCAAAAAATAGAAATGGAAGGAAAACTTCCAAACTCGTTTTATGAGGCCACCATTATCTTGATCCCCAAACCAGACAAAGACCCCATCAAAAAGAATGACAGACCAATATCCTTGATGAACATGGATGCAAAAATTCTCACCTAAATACTAGCCAATAGGATCCAACAGTACATTAAAAGGATTATTCACCATGACCAAGTGGGATTTATCCCTAGGCTGCAAGGTTGGTTCAACATCCACAAATCAATCAATGTGATACAATACATTAACAAAAGAAAGAACAAGAACCATATGAGCCTCTCAATAGATGCAGAAAAAACATTTGACAAAGTACAGCATCCTTTCTTGATCAAAACTCTTCAGAGGATAGGGATAGAGGGTACATACCTCAATATCATAAAAGCCATCTATGAAAAACCCACAGCCAATATCATTCTCAATGTGGAAAAACTGAGAGCTTTCCTCTAAGGTCAGGAACACGGCAGGGATGTCCACTATCACCACTGCTATTAAACACAGTACTAGAAGTCCTAGCCTCAGCAATCAGACAACAAAAAGAAATAAAAGGCATCCAAATTGGCAAAGAAGAAGTCAAATTCTCACTCTTTGCAGATGATATGAAACTTATGTGGAAAATCCAAAAGACTCCACCCCAAAACTGCTAGAACTCATCCAGGAATTCAGTAAAGTGGCAGGATATAAAATCAATGCACAGAAATCAGTGGCATTCCTATACACCAACAACAAGACAGAAGAAAGAGAAATTAAGGAGTCGATCCCATTTATAATTGCACCCAAAACCATAAGATACCTAGGAATAAATCTAACCAAAGAGGCAAAGAACTATAAAATAGTCATGAAAGAAATTGAAGAAGACACATCGGGCGCCTGGGTGGCTCAGTTGGTTAAGCGACTGCCTTCGGCTCAGGTCATGATCCTGGAGTCCCGGGATCGAGTCCCACATCGGGCTCCCTGCTTAGCAGGGAATCTGCTCCTCCCTCTCATGCTCTCTGTCTCTCATTCTCTCTCTCGCAAATAAATAAAATCTTAAAAAAGAAATTGAAGAAGACACAAAGAAATGGAAAAACGTTCCATGCTCGTGCACTGAAAGAACAAATATTGTGAAGATGTCAATGCTACCTAGAGCAGTCTACACATTTAATGCAATCCCTATCAAAATACCATCCACTTTTTTCAAAGAAATGGAACAAATAATACTCAAATTTGTATGGAACAGAAAAGACACCAAATAGCCAGAGGAATGTTGAAAAACAAAAGCCAAGCCTGTGGCATCACAATTCTGAACTTCCAGCTCTATTACAAAGCTGTCATCATCAAGACAGTATGGTACTGATAAAAAAACAGACACATAGGTCAATGGAACAGAATAGAGAGCCCAGAAAGGGACCCTCAACTCTATGGTCAACTCATCTTTGACAAAGCAGGAAAGAATGTCCAATGGAAAAAAGACAGTCTCTTCAACAAATGGTGCTGGGAAAATTGGACAGCCACATGCAGAAGAATGAAACTGGACCATTTCCTTACACCACACACAAAAATAGACTCCAAATGGTTGAAAGACCTCAATGTGAGACCAGAGTCCATCAAAATCCTAAAGGAGAACACAGGCAGCAACCTCTTCGACCTCAGCCGAAGCAACTTCTTCCTAGAAACATTGCCAAAGGCAAGGGAAGCAAGGGCAAAAACAAACTATTGGGACTTCATCAAGATAAAAAGCTTTTGCACAGCAAAAGAAACAGTCAACAAAACCAAAAGACAACCGACAGAATGGGAGAAGAT
>NW_025409692.1:0-3585 GCF_002201575.2 Neomonachus schauinslandi
CCAACCAGAGTTAGGGTCCCGGCGCTGACTTTGAGCCTCTTCGAGTTACTGGGTCGTTGCAGCCAGGCCAGGAGGAGACCCAGTTCCCGTTTTGAAATCAGCCTGAAAAGCACTTAATCCGGGCGAGGGCGACTTGGAGTGGGAGGAGCGGGGTGCTTCCCCTCTTTTCCCCTCGGGTGGGCACCGGGGTGACCATGGCACAAGCCCGTCGGGGAGGAATGCCTGCCACGCAAACCTCGAAGGTCCCCGTGGCCCTAGTGGGCTCCCCGGTGAATAAAGCTGGGGGCCCGGCGGAGTTCTCCACCGGTTGCTCCTATGGGGGCAGGGCTAGCGTGGAGGCCTTGGGCGGCCTCCTTTCCCTTGGGGCCCAGGGACAGTTTTGGAAAGATGAAAGTGGGGACACAGAATGGGGTTGGGGTAGGTTCCTCCTGTGAGTTCCCTCTGTTGGGCCCATTCCCTGAGTGTCCTGCGACCCTTCATTTTGGCTGAAATCTTTCCGCCCAGACGTGCGGAACTGGTGTCCCTCCCTCGTGTGTTAACTTGGTTATGGACTGCAAAGTTAGCGGGGTGGGTGTGGGGTGGGTATTGTGCATCAGTAGGCAAACTAACGGGCTGGAGGGACAGGAGGAAAGCGAGGGAAGGATTCTCCCCCGCTCGTCTTCATGCTCCCCCACCCCACTGAGGATCGAGAAGGGAGTTTTGTTGGCTGTCTCCCTTACTCTTTCCTTTAAGATGGGGGTTCTTTTCCTGGGCCCATGGCGTGGCCCTGCGAGATCAAGTCTACAGAAAGTGGCCTGGCCTGGCGTCTTTTACCGGGAGTAGTTTTGGCTTTAGAGTGGTCAAGAAAAAGTCTGAATCTGTGCAAGGGGTCAGTCCTCAGGAGTTAAGGACCTCTTCCCCTCTGTCCAGGGGCCCTTCACAGCGGCCCTGAATGTGGCCTCTCATTTGCAAATAAAGCTCTGTGTTTGCCCTTTTCTGTCTTGAGGCCTTGATGTGTGCTGGTGGTTACAGATCAGGAAAGATAGGGCACACGGCTTTGTGGGGTGGGAGGGACAGGAGGTGATGCCTGGAGGCCAGGGGCATTTCTCTCTGACCTTTTTGGTGACCTGGGGTAGGGGCCATGCCCCGGCCCCTGGGCTTCTGGAAGCTGCCTCCCAGCAGCTCCTCAGAGGCCTAGATCCAGTCCCAGCCCTGCCATGGGGACATCCAGGGAGGAGGGATTTAAGACGCTTTCTCGGGGTGGACATTCGGCACCGTTTTGATTTTTGTTTTGTTTTTAGGAAGTAAAGTTGTTGATTTCCTTCAGCAGCAGCTCACACATGCTTTGGAAGTGAGCGTTGAATAAAGGACGGGATTTGTAAACATTCTGCTCCCGCCTTTGACTCACGGGCAGTCCTGGGCAGAAAGTGAAAGCGGAGGGGGGGCCCATGCACCGCCCAGCGCGCTGCTGCAGCCAGCGACTCCTTCCTGTGCCCTCTTCCTGCAGGCTGGCGAGTTGCCAAACACCAGAGCCCTGTGCCCAGCAAGTGGGGAGGTGCACGGCCACTTCCTGGTTCTAGGTGGCGGAGCTTGCCTTGGGGTGCGCTGGCCCCCGGCCCCTGGAGAGGAGTGGTTGGCACCGGACTAACAGGACCCAGCCTCAGTACCCGGCCATGGTGTCTGTTTCGCTTTCTGTCCACCCCTGGTGGCCCTGTTCTCCTTGGGAGAGCAGCCTTCCCTCTGTAGATCCATGGGAAGGAGGGGTTGGGCCAGGAGTGGGGGCCCACCCAGACCCCAAGCCCACCAAGCGGCTGCCGTTGGAAACGTGTGTGAAGCCGCTCTGCAGGTTGTTGATTTGGGGGGCAGTTCAGGCAACTGGCTCAGTAGTGTGGATGGGCAGGTAGCCCGGTCCTCCCTTTTTTTACTCCCTAGCTGACCTTTGAACTATACCCAGTGGGACCCCAAAGGCGGGCCCTGTATCCCTTGCGTCAGCACGCTGGTAGCCAGTTGAAGCGCTGTTTCGCGAGGAAATGTTAGTGAATTATGGCAGAAGGCAGCACCCTGCTTGCTGCATACTTGCGCTTGGGAACTTGGGGGTGCCCCAGCAACTTGCACCTTCTTGGGAGCGCTCCTTCTCTCCCATCTGAGGCTTTGCCCTTTTGTTTGGGCAGGAGAGACCAACAGGTGGCCAAGCAGCCCTGGGCTGCCTGGTGTGTTTGGGTCAGGGGACACCCGTCACTGTCCAGGTGCCCAGGTGGTGGCTGGTGTGTCCACGAAGCGCTTTGGCGCTTGCACCCCCGCCCTGGGTACCTGTGTTCCTGCCATCCGAGAATCTTGGGGGCTCTTAGAGGCAACGTGTCCTGTTTTGGGATCATTCACATGTTGGTGGTTTACATTAGAAGTCTGGGTCCTGGATACAGTGGGGATAATGGGGACCTGCCTGTGGCCAGAGGCTTTTGGCTCTGCGGGCTCAGTGCTATGGGTGAGTGTTTATTTCTTTTGCCAGCTTTTAACTATTCTAGAAGAGAGTCTGCTCTCAGTTGACCTCCTTTTTAGGGCCCTTATGACCTCTGGTGATAGCCAGCTGAAAGACGCAGTTTGGAGGAAGCCCCCGCCCTCCTTGCCACAGGCCCCAGAAGTTCTGGGGGACCTCGTCCAGAGCTAAAGAGGTGTTCGGAAGTCCTTGAAAAATGTCACCCGGAGTGCAGTGACAGTTCAGATGTCCCTCGTCCATTTTCTCTGCATGTGATTAAAGTCGAGCTTGGTGGCTGGAGTGGGGGCACCATGTCACAAGAGCTGGGACTCTGGGGCCCCCTTCGAGGTCCCGGGTACCTGGAGCCCAGGACGGGGAGGTGGGAGTGTCCTCACCTGCTGGCCGTTGTCATAGAGGCCACTGCCCACAGGCAGGACCGTGTTCGCAGTTCATGGGTCTGGACCCTCGGCAAGGTTACCAGGAGGAGGAGGAGCCGTTTCAGGTCTGTGACTCAGAGCTGAGGGGACGCCTTCCCTGTGCAATGACTGTAACCGGGGAGTGTCACAGGTGCGGTGTGGGCGTAAGGGGCAGACAGTGGTATGGGCCTCAGGAAGGGGGTGCTCCCCCCAGCTTACTGCTGTCGGCTTGCGTTGCCAGCCCTGACGTTGACTGGGTACTCGCGGTGCCAGCCGAGTGCCAGGGACGGGCGTGAAAGCCTGGGCTCCGCGGGCTGTGCACTCACAGATAAGGCACGTGCCCGTCTGGGCTGGACTGTCTTCGCTGCCGCCAGGCTGTCCTGGCCCGGCAGATTGTGGGTCTGGGGATAGACACAGAACACCATGTGACTGTCCCCCATGAAGACAGAGCCCCCGTCCCTGTAGGCCAGTCAGGAGCGGATGAGGGAGTAGGGGGAGGAGAGCCTGCAGAAGAGCTTGGTACACATGCAAGGAGAAGGAGTAGTAACAACCCGCTGTGGGCAGTGACGTCAGTGAGCACCAGGTCATAGTGACACCCCCACGTGGGCTGTGACGTCAGTGACTCCGGGCCGTAGTGACGCCCCCGCTTGGGCGGTGACGTCAGTGAGCACCAGGCCGTAGTGACACCCCGCTTGGGCGGTGACGTCAGGGACTCCG
>NW_025409692.1:3595-11649 GCF_002201575.2 Neomonachus schauinslandi
CGGTGACGTCAGGGACTCCGGGCCGTAGTGACGCCCCCGCTGTGGGCAGTATTTCCAGTTTGGGGGGCTGTAGTAACACCCAGTTTATGACGACGGGTGGCCAGACACTCCTGAGGTCCCCGCCCCTCGCGCTCTGTGTTCCTGAGTGGACAGGTTGGAGGGCAGAGGCAGGGCCCTGGTAGGCCGAGCTCTAGCTTGCGTCAGGCGTGTTGGGTTCAGACCCCTCAGGGGTCACAGTCAGCTCCCTGGGCTCCCTTCGTGCGTCCACGGAGTGCTGCCCCGGGAGTCCAGGACCGTGGTGGTTGTAAAGTGGCGCCCATCTGAGACGTGGTCTGGTCCCCGTCAGCCCATCTAAGAGGAGAGATGCTCCCGTCTCCCTGGGATCGATCGCACCAGGGCCTGAGGGCCGCACGCCATACTGGGTAGACCCGCCAGAGTCTTGCTCTAGGATGTTGCTGGGTAGGGGGAGCCGCGGGCGTGCTGAACTGTGGTGCTCCCAGGGCCAGGTCCCCCACATCCATACATGTGCAGGATCACCTGACCTCTAGCGTCCTCAGGGAGACCTACTGACCCAGAGAGCACCCGTCCCCTCTCCAGGCCCAAGTGCAGATGCCGGTCACTCTGGTCTTCTCCCGTTGTCCCCTGAGGACCGCTTCCCTTGAGCTGTGGGTTACCCATGGAAGGTGTCATTCAGTGCAGCCTGTGGCCTGGCCTGGGGGGGTGCCCTGCAGGGGTGCATATGGGTGTTGCTGGGACTCTCCCAATGAATGCTGCCAGAACTCAGTGTTTCGGAGCGTGTGTAACTCCCCAAATTCCCTGGGCCTTACACCCCTTGAGAGGCATCCCTTGTACCATGTCTCTTTGTGTTCTTTCCTGGGGCACGAGGGGAGAGGTCAAAAGACCTACGGGGACAGAGCCTTACCGAGGTGAGTGGGTGCGACTGGCCTGGCCCCTCACAGCTGAGCCATGAGCCCTGCTTGGCAGGGCTGGAGGCACCTCCTGCAGTGGGGTCTCAGGTCCGAGTTGGGGCTGATGTTCGGGCAAGAAAGGAGCCTTCAGAGTTTGGCTTCCTCAAGGAGGGCCGGTGGGCTGGGGAGAAGGATAGGACGTTAGCAAACACGGGGTCGAGGAAGCGTGTGAGGTGGGCTGGGGGCTCGGGCCCCGCACGTGCTGTGGGTACAGAGCCGAGAGCACACAGCGGGGCATCAGGAAGTTGAGGGGAGCACAGCATGAGTCCATCTGCCCGCCAGACCTGGGGCCTTGTGACAGTCCTACAGAGGCCCGGTGGAGTGCCCGCACGTTTGATGGGACTAGGCCAGCTGGGGGCGGGTCCTGTGCTGTCGGACGGCAGGTGTGACCTAGACTTTTTGGGCTCGGGGCCCTGGCCGGGGCCGCACTGCTCCCTCTCTGGGCAGGGTGGGACGGTCCCAGAGTGTGGGCAGGAGGTGGCGGCCAGCAGGGCCAGGCGGGCGGTGGGCCCAGCCTGCCCGTCTGCTCCCCTAGGGTCCCCTCCCCTGGCCCCACAGGAGGAGGCGGAGGCACTTGGCTCCGGCTGTCATGGAAGCCAGCCGTGGCCTCATGGATCCTGTTTCCTGGGACCCGGATGGCCAGCCCCAGGGCGGCCGCTGGTCAGCGTGCACCCTGTGGAGGCTCACCCGGCTGCCTGGGGGCAGAGATGCCCCTCTCTGGGGCGGCACTCAGCTCGCGGTCTGCTGGGTGGGTAAGACGGTTCTGAGAGTGGTGGCTGGGAGTCTGGCGGGGGGGGCCACCTCTGCCTCTTTCTGGCCGGGCGACCTTGTGCCCCTTCGCCTCTGAGTGTCTGGCCCCACCCGGAAGATGCAGCTCGTGTGACCCCTACCGATGCCATGCCAGGGCGGACTACAGGAGACCTGGACCGGAGTGTGGCATGGAGACCCCCAGGGGCACAGAGAGAGAGTGAGCCCACCCACACCCTCCTCAGGAGGCTGAGCTTTTGAACAGTGGATCTGATCAGGACGAGGCGGGCCTAGGCAAGCTCAGCCCTGCCCCTTGTCCCCTTCCCCAGCCAAGACTGGGGACTCACTCCTACCTCCCATCACCTCCCTCAGTGGCAGCGTCCTCAGGTGCCTCCTCTCCCCTCAGGACATGCCACGGTCTCCCTTCAGATGCTCCTCAGGTGCCCCCCACACTAGGAGCCTCCTGAGGACCTCCACCAACCCCTGCCCTTCTGCGGTCCAGGGCCCTGCAGAGTTGTGCAGCTTTGCCCCATCCTGTCCCTCCCCACGGCCCCTCGACCCTCCCTTTGAAAGCTGGGGCTCTCCCGCCCCAGGCCCAAAGAAGGGCTCCTCGCTCTTGGCCAGGCCAGCCTGGAAATACCTTGCCCTCCTCCCAGCTTCACCCCGTCCTCTCCAGGCTGAAGGTGCTCCACCCGCCGCCGGCCTCGGTCCCAGATGTCCAGGAGCATCCGTCTCAGCCCACCTCAGGTGCCGCCTGTGGCTCAGCGGCAGGGTCTCTCACACCCCCTCCCCCCATCCGGGAGGGCTGCTGCAGCAGCTGCCCAGTCGTGGGGGTGTTTTCCACAGTGGCGACTGGACAGAGGCCCCCACTCCTCATTTGTCCAGGGACCCTGAACAAGGTCTTTCCTGATGTTCCCGTGGGCTGAGTGAGTCCCTGGGTGGATTTTTGCATTTTCTCCAGGTTTCTAGTTCCCCGTGGAGGAGGGAGTCCCAGAGGCTGAGTCCAGGCCCTTGAGAAGGGGTGGGGAGATGGCCCCCTGCCTCCAGGCCAGCCCGTCTCGCAGCCTACAGCGCCGGGGGCCCCCCCTCCCACCCCCCAGGGGGCACAGAGCCCCTCAGAGTGGAGCGTGTATGGCCCCGGAGGGTGGGGTGACCAGGCAGTGTCCCCTGCCCTCTCCTGCCGGCTGCCCACTTCGGAAACCCTCTTCGGGGTCTTGCCAGGACTCCCGATCTCTGGCTTTCACTTGTGTTTGAGGGTTTTTGTGGTTTATCTGAGTTTCCGCTCTGGGCAGTTTCAGATCCTCTTGTGTCAAAGGCAGCTTGTCTGCACTTTGACCTTCACCCAGTTTGCACATGCTGCCTTCCTGCCTTGGCGGGTGTCCCCCTGGGAAGTGGGGCGGGTTGTCTAAGCCTCAGTCTCCCCCTCTGAGAAACTGGGCTCCATCCCTGCCCGACGGTGCATCGCACAGAGTGGGCGCTCGGCGAAGGCTTCCTGGCTGTCCCTGGGAGGCGCGCCACTTCCCCGCGGGCTGTCGCCACGTTGGGAGCCCCGCTCCATGACCGGGAGGGCAGCCCGCGCCAGGGGGTGTCGTCTGCAGTAAATCGCTTTCTGGAGTGAAGTGGCTACCCGCGGGTGCGTGGGGGGGCGCTGTGCTCTGACGGCCCTGTGCGCACATTCTGGAGGCTCCCTGACTACAGGGAGGCTTCACGGTGAAAGTGATTGCTCCTGCATTATGTGTGCTTATAAACCTTTAGGCCCACGTTCTAGAAGAATGGTTTCCAGCCAGCTTGCACGAGGTGGGCCTGTGGGCTCTGAGGTCAGTGAATTGGAGCTGTACGTTTTGCTCCTGTGTGTTTACCCCAGGAGACACGACCTACGCCCCCTCCCCCGGGGCAGCTGGGGGTGAGGGCAGACCTTGCAGCTTACAGATTTTGTTAAGTCTGTGTCTAGTCCTCAGGTGCTGGGGTCTCTTTGGCACCTGCACTTACCCACCCCGTGCATGGGGGTCCTCTTTCCACCCAGGGAGTGGGGAGCAAGCTCGTGTTCCCCAGATCTCACAGCTCCTGTGAAGGGGTGGGGGATGCAGGGCCCCGAACACCCAAGGGAAAGCGGGGTTCGCCCTCTTCCTTCTGATGCTGTAGGAGCTTTCAGCGCAGACAGGAGTAGAGGGGCAGTCCACAGCCCCCAGAGCGCTCAGCTTCTGGTTTGTCCTGTCTCCTCCAGACCCCTGCTCGTTTTCAAGCCCCACCCCCATTATCGGGAAGCAAGCTGCGGGTCTCATTCGGAAGACTTTGAGTTACCTGTCTCTAAAAGGTAATGGCTCTAGAAAACTTATAACCGCAATACCACCATCTCCCCCAAAGCGTTGACATTGAATCCGAAAGATTATCACGTGGCCAGTGTTGAAGTAGATGCCCCTGCGTTCACTTTTCAGCAGGCATCTCTAGCAAGCTGGCTCAGGTGCTGGAGTCCAGGGGCCGCTGCCCACCAGCCCTCACCCACCCGTGATTGCTGGACCCATGTAACATGCTAGAGTCCCAGGCTGGGTGTAGAAGCTGACCCCAGTGACGGGCAGCTGTCCTCACGGCCACCATCCTCGGCTCTACCTCGGACACCAGAAACTCTGGGAATGGAGCTTTTTTTCCCTGATTCTTTTGCAGCAAAACCTGACCCTTGGCAGCGGAGAAAAGGCCATCTGTGATCCTTATTTATCCTTAGGATGAAAATTTGTATGTTTTCTTGCGGAATGTTGTGTTTGATTTGGGACGTTATCCCAGGCTCTGGGTGGGGGGTGTGTGAGATCCCCCATCCCCCTGGAATGGTGGGCTCGCTGGGTTCTGAAATCCGACAGACTCCATCCGGACGCGCTTGGCTCCCGGGGGGAGCAGGCAATGAGCAGCCTCAGACTCTGGTCCATCCCGCGAGGCCTCACTCCTAGCCGGGCACGGTGGTTGCGGGCTTTCCCGCTTGTGTCCTGAGTGGGGTGGGTGCTGGAGCTGAGGCAAGGTCAGGTGTCCCTGGGGCTCTCGGGCTGTCTGCAGCGGTGGGGGTGCCCATGGGGGCCTCAGTTGCCCAAGAGGCTGTGCAGTGGTGTGAGTGCTCTGAGCTGGCCATGCCACCTGTTAGCTCTGAGCACCCTGGGCCTCAGTTTTCCCTTCCGTGACCAGCACCCAGGACATGTTGCCATAGGCTGATGGGGGACTCTGAGAAATGGGGTCCCAGCTGGGCTTTTTCTCTTCCCTCCTGTGATCCCCCTCTTGGTGTCCCCCACCCAACCACAACGGGGTTGGGGCACAAGATGGGGCCAGACCCTTTCAGGGCCCCAATTTCCCTTTGTTTCCTTCATGATATGGGGGCCCTGGGGTACCCCCCAGGGACTCCCTCGAGGAGCAGGTGCTGGAGGTCCCTGGCAGTAGACACAGGAGCAGGCCAAGGTGGCCCCATGGCCATTTTTGTCTCTCCTTCTGTCTGTCCCCAGCCAGTGCGGCTGGGCCGGCTGCCACGGGGCCAGGCTTCTACCCGGGCGTTTCTCCCAGCCTGGCATGGCCAAGGGGCAGGGCTGGGGGCCCCCTGTTCCTGCATAGAGCCCAAGCCTGGTGGGCCGAAGAGGGGCCCCACCTGGAGACACAGGCCCAGGGGAGAGCAGTGGGTGCAGCAAGAGCCTTTCTACTTCTCTGACAGGATGCTTCCCGCGTGGCTGGCTTTAACGTGCAGTTGGGAGGACATTGAGGGACTGGTCCTGCTCTGCTGGGACACGGAGGCGAGGTGGAAGGCTGAGTGTGTTTGAGGTAGACCTGTTTTAATGATCTCTTGCACGTGAGACCTCATTATGTCTGCAGAGTGCCTGCAAATGGGCGTACAGAGACCCTCGGGCTCTGGTCCCGGACCCTTGGCTGTGCCATGCCCGCTCCCCAGGTGACTTGGGAACCAGGACAGCTCCTTTTCCAGCCCAACATGCCCATGTCACCCAGCTCCCTAGCCATTGGCCAGGATGTCCCTGGCCCCTACATCCTTGTGGGTGGGAAGCCACGGCACCTGTATCTCTGTCCGTGGGGTTGGGTTGGGAGCACTCAGTAGGTAACAGCAGTGCTGGAGGTCAGCCAGTGAGAGGAGCCGAGTTCTGAACCCTGGCGTGGCAGGCCCAGTGGGTGCTCCTTGCCGCCCTCTGCATGGCCCCTGTTGCCGGTGTCCTTGATGTTGGTGTGGTGACAGCAGGGCCATCTCCTTCAGCTGCCTACCCCCCACCGTAGCTTATGTCCCCAAATGCCCAGAGTACCCCGAGGGGGGAGGAGCCTCAGCGTTGTCGTCTGTGAGTGGACACGGTCGCTCTGACCTCTGGTCACACGGGGGTGAGACTTGTGGCCATGGGTGGCCACTCAACATACTTCTTGGTGTTTTTGCCACGTCAGCTCCCACCGGCCTGACCCCGGAGGGCAGCAGTGAGGGCCGGGCCCGAGGGTGGCGGGGCCATCACAGGGGGCGAGGCATGAGGTGGGTGCTGGACACGTCACAGGGAGGGGCTGTTCCTGAGGACACCGAAGGATCACAGGGCGCTCTGGGCGTCTGGGGAGACAGGCGGACCCCCTGAGAGCTGGTGTTGTGTGACTCCACGGCAGCCGTACCTCACACCGTTTGGAGCCCCATGTCGCTCTGCACTCTGTCCCTTACTTTCAGTTCATAGCTGGCCCTGTGAGAGGGTCGGCTAGTGGTCTGTTTCAGTTTTAATTTATTTCTGGAAGCAGCATTTGCTTCCTGGTCTCAGCACGCAGCCCTGAGCCCGCCCAGACCGGGGAGGCTGAGGGATGGCAGTGTGGGTCTGCGTGTCGCCAGGCTGAGTGGCAGGAGCCGTGGGTGGCATGCCTTGGTTCCTGTTTGTCTTCGTGCTTTGCACTGACAGGTGGGCTCTGTCCGGGCGATCTGGGTGTGGCCACCTGCATCCCAGGGGCTGGCAGCGCTGCTGAGCGCAAGTCCCTACTTTGGACTCATGGTGGTCCTAGGATTTCCCTTTCAGGGAGCGTGCTGGGCTGCTCAGCCCTCCCCCTGACCCCCGGGCAGCGTCCCCAGGCCTTGGAGGAGGAGAAACAGAAGCTGCAAACACTTGGCCGTTGACCGAATGCAGGGTTGGGTTGGTTTGTGCTTGAGCAGATTTTCAAACTAGAAATAACTTTGCACGCTTTTCCTTTCGCGAAAGAAGCCTGTTCTGGACACAACCTACCTGTTCAGAAACGCAAGCGAGGGTGAAAGCCCCTGTCCTCGTGGGCTGGCGTGCGTGGCGTGGGCTTGGTGCCTGCCGGCTGTGGGCCCCCAGGAGGACCTTTTCTGTCCGCTGCCTCCCGCCGGGGGCTTCCCAAGGTGGCCTGTGGCTCTCCTGCGTGCTCGGCAGTGTCTGTCACACTACTCTCTGGCTTGGAGAAGCATCCGGGGGAGAAAGGCAAGGCCAGCTTTCACCGTAGCTCGGCTTGCCCTGGACCTGCCATCCCGCTGTGTTTTGGGCAGAGGACTGACCCCCAGGCCTGGCCTCTGTCTGAAAGATGATGGTGTGCGTGCTCCTGCAGGGACACGACCACTCACTCTGCCTGCCACCCCACAGGGGACAGTGTTCGGTGACCTGTGCAGTTTTATGCCGGGGGAGCCTCTCTGAGCGTCTTCCCTCCCCGGGGTGGCTCGCAGGGGTCAGGCTCTCTGACCGTCCCCTTGCTGGTCTCCTGAGAGGTGGGTCCTGGCATCTGGGATGACAGGGCTTGTGAGGGGCCCCCAACCCCTTACGCTCTGGCTGCCCCCACCCCCACCCCGAGGAGCTGGTGCCTGGGCTGGTGGGCTCTGAGGGAGGGAGAGGGCTGGACACTGCCACCCTGAGAGCACGCCACGAGCCCTGCGGCCATCCCCAGGTGTTTGCAGGGGTCTGGGTGGGGGAGGGAGGTCCCGCCCTGTTTCAGCGGAGTGTTTGCCGAAAGGGGGTGGGCTCCTCACCGTCAGTCCTGCAGAGTGTGGGCACCCGTGTGCTGGAGACTGCCCAGCCCTTTCTGCACGTGTCTCCTCAGAGCCTCACGGACTCTGCCAGGGTGGGTGATGTCGAGCTGGAGGCAGGCTTCGCTTTGGGCCACTGTGGAAGGACTCCTGTGGCCTGTAGTGACCGCTGGCCGTCAGGGAGCATGTGCCAGCACCAGGCACTCTGCTCAGAGCTCCAGCAGTGCGGTCTGGGGTCCCCTGGCAGTGGTGGGCAGTGGGGGGAGGGAGTTGGGCTGGTGTGCGGTCTGGGTTCCCCTGGCAGTGGTGGGCAGTGGGGGGAGGGAGTTGGGCTGGTGTGTGGTCTGGGTTCCCCTGGCAGTGGTGGGCAG
>NW_025409692.1:11749-12108 GCF_002201575.2 Neomonachus schauinslandi
TGGGGTCTGGGATCCCCTGGCAGTGGTGGGCAGTGGGGGGAGGGAGTTGGGCTGGTGTGTGGTCTGGGTTCCCCTGGCAGTGGTGGGCAGTGGGGGGAGGGAGTTGGGCTGGGGTGTGGTCTGGGTTCCCCTGGCAGTGGTGGGCAGTGGGGGGAGGGAGTTGGGCTGGTGTGTGGTCTGGGTTCCCCTGGCAGTGGTGGGCAGTGGGGGGAGGGAGTTGGGCTGGTGTGTGGTCTGGGTTCCCCTGGCAGTGGTGGGCAGTGGGGGGAGGGAGTTGGGTTGGTGTGCGGTCTGGGTTCCCCTGGCAGTGGTGGGCAGTGGGGGGAGGGAGTTGGGCTGGTGTGTGGTCTGGGTTCCCC
>NW_025409693.1:0-12106 GCF_002201575.2 Neomonachus schauinslandi
TTTGTATCTTTGGGGTAAATACCCAGTAGTGCAATTGCTGGATCATATGGTAGCTCTATTTTCAACTTTTTGAGGAACCTCCATACTGGGAATGTGTCCTTAAATTTTTTAACAGGTCTTTGTCTTTTTCTATTCCTTTACTCCATATCATTGGATTCCTTCAATATGATAAGCATTTTTTTCAGCTTTAGGAAATGTACCTCTAATATGCTTGGATTATGTCTTAGCCTTTATTTTCCATTATCTTTCTAGAACTCTTATGAGCCAGATATTAGTCCTCCCAGATGGATCCTTTGTGTTGCTTATCTATTCGCTCATATTTTTTACGTGTTTTCTCTCTATTCTGAGAGCTCTCCTTGACTTCATGTTCTAAAACTTCTATTTAAAATTACATGTAGGCAATCACATATTTAATACCCAAGAGCTCTTTGTTGTTCTTCAATTTTCTTTTCCATATTTTTCTGCTCTTTAGTCAGCATCTTTTCATCACTCTGAAGATACCAACTAGAAATTCCTGTTACTCTGTTTCAATAACTATCTCTGTTTCTTCTAGGGTCAACTGGTCTCATATCTGTTTGTTTTGTCACATGCCTGGTGGTCTTTGGTTATACTTTCATATTTAAAAGCACTTGCTGATCTATATGGAGATCTTATGCTGTTAGACTTCTCCATGGATCAACAATGTCTTTACATAGAGCTTATTAACTGGAAGACTTCATTTGAGAAGGCCCCCAAATTCAGTAATGATGATAGCAACATCCATCACAATAGTCCTATTTCTTCCCAATTTGTTCATTTTCCTTCAAAGTCTTTCACGTCTTTGTGGTTTATTTTTCATTGTTGTCTGAGAGTGAAATGCTGAGTGACCTGCCCTCTGCCTGCTAAGCACTGTGAGGATGAGATATTGGATTGCAGGGAGCCAATTGGCACAATCATTCTGTAGGTCACGTTTCATATAATCACCTCCTGCACACTCCTCCCCCTTTTAATTTTTTTTCAATATTTTTTTCTTCCCCCTTTTTAAATTACCCTTCCAACTTCCACTTTCCATTGTTGCTGTTGGCTTTGAGCCTGGAGCTCTCCAAGGATCATCTGAGAAAAATGACACAGATTCCTTCTCACTTCCTAGCCTGCTGTATCCCATTTTGTTCTTTCTTGGACAGCATACATTTCTTTCTTCTAGTAGAATCTGAGGTTCTCTTCTGTATCTGGGGCTTATTCCTTTACTGTCACTTTATTGCCCTCTCATGAAGAGTCAAAGAAAAACACAAGGGCCTAGTCTGCCTTCATGAAGCAGAAGCAGAAAGGAATATTCTCTTGTTCTTCCAGTAATAATAAAATATCATTTATCTACACCAGTGATTGTTAAAGTACAATCCCTGGGACATGGTTATCAGCATCACCTGTTAGAAACATGTTAGAAATGCAAATTCTCTGACACCAAGTCTACTATATCAGAAACTATGAAGGTGGGGCCCAGCATTCTGTGTTTTAACAAGACCTCCAGATGACCTGATGCTTGTTCATGTTTGAGAATCTCTGAAGTACACACATGCACATCCATCTCCCTATGGGTAAGGACATCTATTTGCAGCTCCACTGGCCAGGACATACCAGGTGTGATTCCCAACAGTTGCAACCCTCCTCCATCTTCAGCTAACGGCCACTGATTCCCATTTGTAAGCCAAGCCCTCCCCCACATCCTAGGTACAAAAAGTATAGCAGACAGGTTCAGCTGTGATATTGGAATCAAGTCCAGAGTTCTTGGAGATTCACCTTGTCTCAGTCCCCATATTACTATTCCATGTATGATAACTGGACATCTGCTTTCATCCTTGTTTTGATAATCATACTAATATTCCAAGACCTCCAAGAGGCTGTGTTACTAGCTCCCATCCCACTGAATTTGGTTATTCCTGGCATAAAATTTACCACATTGATTAGAAACCAGTACCCTGCTTGATTTTAGCTGTCTTTCAGATTCTCTACCACAACGTGAAATCATTTGCCCCCACAACAGCAAACCAAGACTTAGGTACAGCTTCAACCTATCCCAGGAATGTGACCTTTTAATAATCAAAATGAAATTTCCTGATCAGCGCTAGTCAGGTAATCTTCATAATAAAAACCGTGCCACTCCTTTCCCTCAAAAAAGATGTCCAGGCCTGAAACAATCCTCTCTTTTCTTTTGCTAATAACCTTCTTGCCACACCTTCCTACCTTTGATTTTGTACAACTCCTCAGAGCACTCTCTACTTGCTAGACAGGATACTGCCCCCATTTATCCATCACTTAATAAAGCCAATTAGATCTTCAAATTTACTTGGTTGAATTTTGTTTTTAAACACAGCAATATGGTATTGTATCTTCTAATGGCACTTGTCCTTGGGTCTGACAACTCAGGCCTGATGGTGATCCAATATGTAACCACAAAGGAGAAATCAACCACTAACCCTGGTCACATTTACTCTGCACCCTAATCAAAGAAACTGACTGGTCACCCACAGAATCGATTGACAACTGACACAGGCAATTATGTGTGTCATGCCATTTTCAGAGTGTCACTTGTGAGTACATTCAGACAGGATCTGAGAAGGGAAAGCTCATTTGCCAGGTGACCTATAGAGCAGCCTGCTGGGGAAGAGTAAATAAGACAATACTGACCATCTGGTCCTAGGAAATGACACCCAGACTTTTCTCATGGGAGTTCCTCTGACTTGCTTTGATGGAGACCATCCTTCTCCATTGGTAGTGATCTCAGCAGTGATCCACAGTGTACAGCCAACAGCAATGAGCAATTATCACACTCTAGCTTACCAATGACAAAGAGCGTGGGAGAAGAGGAAAGGAAACATACAGGACAATTTACAAGCTTCCCACAACCGACTAGACCATGACCAGCAAGTTTGTTTCAGTCCACTTTCCCTCCTGCCTTGGATTCCAAAACTGCAGAGGTATCTTCTTCAATTTATGTTTTGTTCTTGCTCGTATTTATAGAATGAACAAATAAAAGGAATTTCTGATTCTAGGGCACACAATCTAAAGAATAAAGAGGTCTTTACTGCCTTAACAAAAATAATTCAATGGAGCCATCAAGAGATTAAAAATAATAACTAAGGCCCTCTTCTCTAGATCAATTAATAGTATAATGAACATTATGGAATAAAATCTTTATTGATTCAGATTTTGTGTTATTTTTTCAGTAAAGTGATGGATGCACAATTGAAAGAATGTTATTACAAATGAAATTTCAAAATGAAATTATACATATATTTTTAAGAACTCACACTATCAAGCTATTCTACAACATCCAATTATATCAATAATATAGCAAGGTGCCAAGAAAAAAAAATAGTATGAGTGGGAGGAATAGTATACCCTACAGTTTGATGAATTTTTGGCAATGTGACATGGCCTAGAGAATTCCAGTATGTGGATTTATATATTTTCACTTATTGCTTAAACAAAAATACAAATAATTTATTTAGTGTTTATTCTTAGGAGGCATTGTGCTAGGTACAGAGGAGTTATAAAAATGAATATTTTTATCTTGAGTGAGATTATTGAACTATTGCTGATGAAAAATATTTAAGAATACACTGAAGAGCAATCATAAAAAGCATTTGGTTCCTGGCTGTGTTTTATACAACTCCTTTTGCCCCCATGCATAACTTTCTCAACACTCACTAATTCAGAGTCTTGTGAATGTGCTGAATGTGGTATTACCTGCTTTTCAGGGCCTCTCATCTGACTATACAGCTAATACTTAAATGGTTTGCATTTTATTTTTTTTTTAAGATTTTGTTATTTATTTATTTATTTGAGAGAGAGAGAGTAAGAGCCCAAGAGGGGGTAGGGTCAGAGGGAGAAGCAGACTCCCCACCGAGCAGGGAGCCCAATGAGGGACTCGATCCCAGGACTCCAGGATCATGACCTGAGCCGAAGGCAGTCGCTCAACCAACTGAGCCACCGAGGCACCCTAAATGGTTTGTATTTTAAAATCTTCTTGGCAAAAACATGAGAAAAAAATCTTCAAATTAGTATAGATCTTTCTCTTTTTTGTATTCCTAGTATTTTGTATATAGAAAGTGAAGATGAAGGGCTTTAAGTGGTACAAACTGCCAGTTATAAAATAATTAAGTCATGAGGATGAAAACAACATAGGGAATATAGTCAATAATGTTGTATTAACTTCGTACGCTGACAGATGGTGACTACACTTACCATGGTGAGCTGTGAGTAATGTATATAATTGTCAAATCACTATGTTGTACACCTGAAACTAATGTTGTAGGTCAATTCTACTTCAATAAAACAAACTGAAGGAAAAAAAACAATATTATAATTCTTGACACTATTTTTTGTTGCAACATGTCTTAGGAGAAAGCATAGCTAATAATTGCCTTTGCAACAACATAATGGATCTTCAATCCCCAAAGTTATGGAGCATTTTAAAGGACTTATAAAACATGAGTATACAGGGTCATTACATAACACCAATCTAGGGTACAGCACTCACATAGTCTACAGTGTGGGAAGCCTTTGGAATCACGCATTTCTGCATTCCTGAAAGCTGCTCAACTTCACAGAGGTAATTTGGACTCAAATGTGAATATGTCATCTAACAGAATGCTTGACCACTATGTTATTTGCATGCATATGTCTGAAAAAACATCATGAAATGACATTATTTTCATTCTGTTGAATACTACCACCATAACCTGCTGCTGTTCAAATGGCAGTCCCCTATTTGAAACCTCTCAGTACTTCTCTCTCCTATCCTCTAGCTATTATATCATGAAAAGTAGGTTGAAAAGAGCCATGTGACTCAAATGGTATGCCTTGTTTAACTCTAGTATGATTTGAGGCATTGGATCTATTACTATTCCATTAAAACAGACAGCCATATTTATAGCGGTATTCTACTTCAAGGAAGGAAGGAAGGAAGGAAAGAAGGAAAGAAGGAAAGAAGGAAGGAAGGAAGGAAGGAAAGAAGGAAGGAAGGAATATAACAACCCAATGTGCAGTATGATGAAGAGGAAGATGCCTGTCATACATTTCATATTCCAGAAAAACATATGAGTATGCTCCATCAACTTCTAGGAAATGGATGTAAAGTATGCTATAAACATACAGCAAGTAAGTTTGAGGAAGATTTTTTTTTTATTAGTTTTTTCCATGACGAGTAGTGTTCTCTAATCTCTCAAGTTCCTACCCCCCTTGTGAAAGTCAACTTCTGAGTGACAGTGAGAAGAACATGAGCACAGATGCAAAACAACGTTCAATCCATGTATTGTTCCAGATTCTGAAGCATCATTTAAAGCCAGTATTCTAATCACAACTAATAGTCAAGAAGCTGGAAGACAGTTCCTAGTAGTGTTGGCAAGATTTATTTCTACCCTCTGGTAGGATATCAAACCAGTAGTTTCCTATTCTTCTCAGCAAGAAACATATTCCACTAACCTAGTAAAAGCCTTTGAAACACGGTCATCTTCATGGAACATGCCAAGGGGAGTTGACATAGGTCATCAGGCCACCCAAATTTCAAGCATTTTGCCCAAGTAAAATTTTTAGTCACGACTTACCATTATTTGGTCCTGTCCCTATCAACTTCTCAAAATATATAAATAGTTAAAAGATCAGAGTTCTTAAGGGAATACCAACCCTCCAAGTCTACCTCAAAAATCCATATTCAGTGGTAGCTGACCACAGTCTTTAGTTGGATCACAGAAGGATATGAAGTAGTCTAGGAGACAACAATGTGGACCCTTGGGAAGAAGAGGGAGCTTAGTAATTAACAGGTACAACTAAGGAGGCTCAAAGAAAGCAATTGGGACAGGCCACCTAGAAACCCTGTCAAATATAAAATAAATTGGGGTCATGGAAAGAGAGGTGGTCTTAAAAAATGGAATAATTCATTTCAAATCCCAAGTCTGCTACATGTTACCTTGATGCCCTTGAGCAGACCACCAAAACTCTAAGACTCAGTTTCCTCAGATATAAAATTGGGGTAATTTTTGTCCAGCTCACTTCACAATAACAGGGTTGTTGGAGGAAAAATTAGACCATAAATGTGAACATATTTTGTGATTAACAATTCTGTAACACTAAGGAATTCATTTTCTGGAAGACACTGGTCATAGGACAGAAAAAAAAAAAAAAAAAAATCCCTTAAGCATAGTAATAATAACATGTGACCATACTGGTAGGGGAAAAAAAAGATAAATTTTAAAAAGAAAATAACAAGGTTCCTAATCATCTCCACCCCAAGATGCATGGCAAGCACATATACATCTTCAGTCACAATGGAATCAAAACAAAGACTTTACAGAAATCATTTTCTCTTATCATTGGTAAGCTTTTTTTTTTTTTACCCGCTAATATTTACAAGAAGCTATGGTTTATTCAACATAAGTCTATCTGTAGCAAAGACTGCCATTGCCTACTGCCTATTTACTGTTGTTCTCCCTCATAACCTTGTATTATGAATGGCAACAACATAGGAAGGAAAAAAGAGAGAACGGTATGGAGAGATGGAGGGAGGGAAAAAAAAGGAATGAAGAAGCCTTCAATTCTCAGCCTTGGAAACAGAGTGGTAGTCAATGAGATGCAACAGAAGTCTTTAGGTGGGGCTTCTAAGATCTCTTTAGAAGGGAATGATTGAAGCAGTGTCACATACCTTTTCTTCTTTAAGCTGTCTGAAACGTGGCTGTGAAGACCAAACTTGTGGCAGTCATCTTCTGCAGATGGAAGCCAAACACTAAAGTGGCAAGGCACATGACAGGAAATGTCATGGGGCCACCTGCATGCCTGCCTTGGACTGCCACCTCCAAGCTTCCATTTTCTTATTATAGTGATAATATACTATCCAAGCTTTGTTATATAATGAAGAATTAAAGTTCATTAATAAGGTTCTACTTTATAAAACTAAACTTGGGTCTAATAAGATAGAACATCTTCACATCCAAGACTACTTCACATCAAATTCCCTGTCCCATTATCTTAATCAACACCCCTAAGTGTAATTTTGTTTTTCTATTTTTTTTTAATATTCTGGGCAAAGCCGGAACACATTCTATTGGCTTCTATGGGAATTCATGTTGCCAAGACAGCTGGAGAAGACTGTGAAAGCTCGTTGGAGCTTGCAGTCAAGCTTTGTGTGTACTCAGGAGAAACAGCTGAGAACTCAGAGTCCTGATTTACATAATAAGGACAAACTCACATTTCAAAGCCACACTTAGTTCAAGCACCCAGTCTTCATACAGTGATAACAATATCTAGTAGCAGCTAGTCAAATTCCTTCTCTAAATATTTATGCCAGATTTCAGTGGGAAGCTACTCATCATATTGGCTTAGAATGAGTTTAAATGCACCAGGGAACTAAGCGATGGTCCCACTCATTTTCAGACATAAGAGCATCATTGTTATTATGATGAGCTGGCATCTGGGCAAATAGGGTACAAATCATTCCTTTTCTCCCTATATCCAAAGGGATATCATTACATACATAGAGTTTCTAATTTATATCATTTAAAAATTGGACAAATCAAGTCACTTGCATAATGCCTCACCAATCTGCCTTTGGTTGAGATTATCTAAATGAATGCCCCCTTCTTTCTCTTCAAGCTTATAAGATCTTTAAAGACAAAAAGAGCATGGCAATCATCTTTTTATCCCCCAAATCGTCTACCACTCTGCTTTGTACATACATTAAGCCAAAGTTGGTTCATTTGAATTCACTCAGTCATTCAGCATATTTATGAGGTGACTTTTATGTGAGAGACTGACATGGTTTCAGGGTCTAAAGAACCTCAATTCTGCCACTCACTACCACGAGACCTGGGGTTTATGAATCTCTCTAAGCCTTGCTTCCTCAGTAACAAAAACTCAACATTTTTTTTTTTTTGTCCAAGACATCTCTTGCTGTCACTGGCGGGTCAAATGAGGTAAATCTCTAAAATACCTTTCATAAGATATTCTTGTTACGTGTGCCTCTGTGACAGTATTAGCTTTCCCTTTTATTTACCCCAGTGACTGGGAAATCATACCGTCCAACACAGTACTACCTGGCAGCATTGTCACGGTGTCACTTCTACCTAGGCTAAACCATGGTCACTTGCCCAGCACTGCCCTTCCAACAGAAGAAAGGAATTTAGGCTTCCTTCTTATATCATTATCTCTTACTTCGGTATCACGTAAGCCCAGAGACAAAGTAAAGACATCCCATACCTCTTCTGCAGAGGCCCTTATCATCAATAATTCAAGATCATCAGCAAGAAGGGGGAGAAATGGGGCAGAGCACCTAGGTGTGTTCCCTCACTCCCACACAGGACTGTTTTTATAAATGACTGGAGAAGTACTCTATAAAGTGCATATCCAGAGCGGCTGGGTATTTCTTCTTGGGCTGCATTTAATCGGTAGGTCTTTGACATGTGGAGGGTTTTGGAACCCTGGCATACCCATATGCAAATGTTAATGCCAATTCCTAAACCAAAAAAAAAAATTGTTTCTGGATTAAAAATCACTTGGAATTATCAACAATGTAGTGAACACAGGAATTGTATTTATGCATATTCTAAATTAAAGGCCTTAGTTCATAATTTGGCTGAAGTAATCTACAATAATATGATGGAGGGGGGCGGAGCAAGATGGCGGAGGAGTAGGAGACCTGGATTTCGTCTCCTCTCAGGAATTCAGCTGGATAGGGATCAAACCATTCTGAACACCTACAAACTCAACAGGAGATCGAAGAAAAGAAGAGCAACAACTCTCTCATCAGAAAAGCGACCACTTTCTGGAAGGTAGGACGTGCGGAGAAGTGAATCCGAGGCGATATTCGGGAGGATAGGCGGCAGGGGAGGGGCCTCCGTCGGCCGCTTCTGGCAAGTGATAGAGCCGCGGAGCACAAAATCGGAACTTTTAGAAGTCGGCTCCGCTGAGGGACGTCACTCTGGGGGCTAAGCGGGGGGTGGAACCCTCCGGGACAGTGTGGTCTCAGGACCCTCGGGTCACAGAAAGACCGGGGGTGCCTGAGTGCGGCAGAGCTCCCAGGTAATAGAGCAGGGAAGCCGGCTGCGGAGGCGGAGCCCAGGCGCGGGCTCTCAGCTCGGGGTTGCCATAAACCGTGATCCGCGGCACAGTCGGGCCCCTGCTCCTCCAGCAGGGACCCAACAAGCGGCAGATCCGGGGAGACTCACCTTCCTCCCCCGGGAGGAGCTGCGCAGGAGTGCACCGCAGGGATCTGCTGGGTTTGGAGACTCCACCCGGGGTCGTGTGCCTGAGATAGAAACGCGCGGTCACAGGCCGGGTGAGCACGGAGTGCAGGTGGAGACCGGGGAGACGGGAGTGACTGACGGCTTTTCTCTGGGGGCTCACTGAGGAGCGGGGCCCCGAGTTCTCAGCTCCTCCGCGGCGGAGATTGGGAGGCCGCCATTTTCACTCTCCGCCTCCAAAGCTGTACGGAAAGCTCGCAGGGAACAAAAGCCCCGGAGAGCAAACCCGAGCAGATTACTTAGCCGGGAGGGGGCAAGGGCGGGGCAATTCTGCCTCCGGCAAAGACATTTGGAAACCACGGCAACAGGCCCCTCCCCCAGAAGATCAGCGAGAACAGCCAGCCAAGACCAACTTTACCCATCAATGAGAACGGCAGAACTCCAGCTGTAGGGGACTACTGCACATAGAATTCATGGCTTTTTTACCATGATTCTGTAGTCTTTCAAAGTTAATTTTTTTTTAACTGTCTTTTTTTCTTTTTTTTCTTTTCAACCAACATCTTATCAATCCCATTTAAAAAAAAAAAAATTTTTATTTTTCATTTTTAGAGTCATATTCTATCCCTTCATAGTAGTTACCCGTATTTTTGGCTTATATATATAAGTTGTTCTCTCTTTAAAATTTTGAGATAGTTTCTTCTAACAGATCAAAATATACCCTAAATCTCTAGTATATGGTGTTTTCTATTCCCCTGCCTGATCACATCCTCTCCTTTTTTTTCTTCTTTTTTTAAATCCTCTTCTTTCTTTTTTCAAACTTCTTATCAATTCCTTTTATAAAAGTTTTTATAATTTCCATCTTTACAGTCATATTCCATCCCTTCATCATATCAACCCTTATTTTTGTACATATATAAGTTTCTCTTTCTTTATAATTTTGGGAGGCACTTTCTTCTAAAAGACCAAAATACACCCCAAATCTAGTGTGTGGCACTGATCTATATACCAGCCTGATCATATTCGATCACATTCTGGTTTTTTTGTTGTTGTTTTTTTGTTTTGTTTGTTTTTGTTTTTATCTTTTTCTTTTTTTTCTTTTTCTTTTTTCTCTCTTTCCCTTTCTTTCCCCACTGCTTCAGGTTTTTTCTGATTTGTTTAGAGTATATTTTCTGGGGAAGTTGTTACTCTGCTAGCATTTTGTTCTCTCATTAATCTATTCTCCTCTGCACAAAATGACAAGACGGAAAAAATCACCTCAACAAAAAGAACAAGAGGTAGTACCGACTGCCAGGGACCTACTCAATACGGACATTAGTACGATGTCAGATCTAGAGTTCAGAATCATCACTTTAAAGATACTAGCTGGGCTTGAAAAAAATATGGAAGTTATTAGAGAAACCCTTTCTGGAGAAGTAAAAGAACTAAAATCCAACCAAGTAGAAATCAAAAAGGCTATTAATGAGGTGCAATCAAAAATGGGGGCGCTAACTGCTCGAATAAATGAGGCAGAAGAGAGAATCAGTAATATAGAAGATGAAATGATGGAAAATAAAGAAGCTGAGAAAAAGAGAGATAAACAACTACTGGATCACGAGGGCAGAATTCGAGAGATAAGCGATACCATAAGACGAAACAACATTAGAATAATTGGGATCCCAGAAGAAGAAGAAAGAGAGAGAGGGGCAGAAGGTATAATGGAGCAAATTAGAGCAGAGAACTTCCCTAATTTGAGGAAGGAAACAGGCATCAAAATCCAGGAAGCACAGAGAACCCCTCTCAAAATCAATAAAAATAGGTCAACACCCCGACATCTAATAGTAAAACTTACGAGTCTCATAGACAAAGAGAAAATCCTGAAAGCAGCTCGGGAGAAGAGATCTGTAACCTACAAGGGTAGAAACATTAGATTGGCAACAGACCTATCCACAGAGACCTGGCAGGCCAGAAAGGACTGGCAGGATATATTCAGAGCACTAAATGAGAAAAATATGCAGCCAAGAATACTCTATCCAGCTAGGCTGTCATTGAAAATTGAAGGAGAGATAAAAAGCTTCCAGGACAAACAAAAACTAAAGGAATTTGCAAACACAAAACCAGCCCTACAGGAAATCTTGAAAGGGGTCCTCTAAGCAAAGAGAGAGCCTAAAAGCAACATAGACCAGAAAGGAACACAGACAATATACGGTAACAGTCACCTTACAGGCAATAAAATGGCACTAAATTCCTATCTTTCAATAGTTACCCTGAATGTAAATGGGCTCAATGCCCCAATCAAAAGACACAGGCTATCAGACTGGATTAAAAAACAAGACCCATCGATATGCTGTCTGCAAGAAACTCATTTTCGACCCAAAGACAGCCCCAGATTGAAAGTGAGGGGGTGGAAAACCATTTACCATGCTAATGGACACCAAAAGAAAGCTGGGGTGGCAATCCTTATATCAGACAAATTAGATTTTAAACCAAAGACTGTAATAAGAGATGAGGAAGGACACTATATCCTACTTAAAGGATCTATCCAACAAGAAGATCTAACAATTGTAAATATCTATGCCCCTAACATGGGAGCAGCCAATTATATAAGGCAATTAATAACAAAAGCAAAGAAACACATCGACAACAATACAATAATAGTGGGGGACTTTAACACCCCCCTCACTGAAATGGACAGATCGTCTAAGCAAAAGATCAACAAGGAAATAAAGACTTTAAATGACACACTGGACCAAATGGACTTTACAGACATATTCAGAACATTCCACCCCAAAGCAACGGAATACACATTCTTCTCTAGTGCCCATGGAACATTCTCCAGAATAGATCACATCCTAGGTCATAAATCAGGTCTCAACCGGTACCAAAAGATTGGGATCATTCCCTGCCTATTTTCAGAC
>NW_025409694.1:0-12105 GCF_002201575.2 Neomonachus schauinslandi
GCTCGCCATCAAGGTCCAGTGGAAGTTCTTTAAGAGGAAAAGCGCCCCCGCCGCCCCCGCTTCCGCGCCCAGCCTTCGCCGCGCTCAGTGCCCGTTTTACCAATAAACTGAGCGACCCCAGACCCGTGTGCGCCTGCTTCTGGGTGGGGCGGGGCGGGGTGGGGGCCGTCCGCCCCGCGCTCTCTTCAAGCCGCTTCCCGTCCAGGTGGCCCACCTGCTCCCCATCACCGCTGTCGGTGGCCTGGCCGGCGTCCGCCCGCGCTGCCCAGGGTGGGTGGTGGGGCGGGGGCCCCACACCCTGTGGCCCCGCACTGGAGGCCTGATCCCAAGTCCAGCTGGTCTGGTCTGCAGTGGGGGTGGGGGGCTTTGGAAATGCCCTCCTGGGGGGCATCCAGCACAAAGAATCCACAGAAGGGGGCTGAGTGTTTTGAAGGTCTCTCTGAGCACCGGAGGAGAGCTGAGGGCTCTGCCCCCCTGATTGTCACACACGGTTCTTCTCTGGGTTCCTGGCTTCTATGGTCTCAGTCCCCTCCCAGCCAGGCACGTGTGGATGGAGAGGAGCACCCCATGCATCCTGCTCTTCAGCTAGGCCCTGGGCACACCCAGGAGCTCCAGTCCCCAAAACCCTAGAGAGAGCCCTGACTTCGGTCAGCAAGGACAGGAGTGGGGGATGGCAGGACCGCTCCCCGCCCAGCCATCCCTGCTCCAGAAAAGCAGCGCCCTGGTGTGCCAGGGGGTTGCTGCAGAAGGAGCCTATCCCAGTGTGGGGCAAGGGGGTGGGCAGATTCCCCAACCATGCTCACAGTAGGGGACTGGGCTGGGGGCTCCCCTCCAGGGTGAGCAGCCGCCAATCACCTGAGTCTCTAGGGTTGCTGCAACACAAGACCTCAAACTGGCTTAAAACGACAGAAGTGTCCTCTCTCCCCCGCCGCCGAAGTCACCACGACTGGGACAAAATTCAGGCGTTGGTAGGGCCGTGGGCCCCCCAGAGGCTCTAAGGAGGGTCCATTCCTTGCCTCTGGCAGCTTCTGGTGGCTGCCAAAGTTCCTGGGCTTGCGGCTGCCCCACTCCAGGCCCTGCCCCACGGTCACATGGCTTCTCCTCTGTGTGTCCAATCTCCATTGGCTTCCCTTTATAAGGATGCATGTGACCGGCCCACGTGATAACCCAGCGTAGTCTCATCTTGAGACCCACAAAGGAGTTGCTTCTGCAAGCCCTTCCCATCATACAGGCCACATCACAGTTTTGGGGGCTGGGGCCTGAAATCTGCGGGGGCATATCCAGGCCAGTACACAGGGGGAGGCTGCTGGCTGGAGAGATGGGCGCACATGGTTCAGAGGTGTCTCCCCACCTGTCCCAAAGTGGGCCTGGGTCTCAGGAAGTTGCATGCACAGTGGGACAAGAAGGAAGAGCCAAATAGCCAGGCAGAATGCGATTTCTGGTCTGCTTCCCAGGCAGGGGTGCAGACCCACATGGGAATGGGGTCTGGATTGACCCACAGAGGCCTCCAAGAAGGGGGGCCCAAGTAGGCAAATACAGACACAGGGAGCCCAGGCAAATTTGTTTCAGATAAACAGTGAATAATTTTTTTAAATTTATTTTTATTTATTTTTAAAGATTTTATAAATTCATTTGAGAGAGAGAGACAGAGACAGAGCACAAGCAGGGGAGATGCAGAGGGAGAGGGAGAAGCAGACTCCCCGCTGAACAGGGATCCCGATGTGGGACTCGATCCCAGGACTCTGGGATCATGACCTGAGTCGAAGGCAGACACTTAACCATCTGAGCCCCCCAGGCGCCTTGTGAATAATTTCTTAATATAAATATATCACATACATTATTCACACAGAAAAAGTATTTGTTCTTTATCGGGATTCGAACCTGACTGTGTATTTTGTCTGCAACTCTACCTTAGGAAACCAGGTGTTTCCTGCTGCTCTCCTGGCCCCCCACACGGACTACTGTTGCTGGGGCGGGGGGGGGGGGAACCTGGTGACCTGCAATCTGTCTGCCCCAGGAAGCTGTCCTTACAGGCTTGGCCCGGTTAGGATTGGGGTCAAATCGAAGAAAACTGTCAGCCTGGGACAGGGTAGGAGTGAACAGCAGCCCCACTGGGGTGGAAGGACTGTGTGGTCCATAATGGGCCCCTCACGCTCCCATCCAGCCGCTGTTGGCAACTCCGGCTCGCTCTGGGAACCCCGGTCACTCAGATACCACAGGTGGGGCGATATCAGGGTGTACTACCCACCAGAGGTTTGTGCTTGGGGCCCCTGTGCTGGCTCCCCAGGTGGGTGCGTTTCTGGGATGGGGTCACGAATGCTTCCAGGTTCAGGCTCTCCTGGGAGGGTGTGGAGACAGAGGTAGGAGCACTTCCTCATTCCCACCAGAGTCTGAGACAGATGAGGGTCCTGGCCGTGGTTTCTGGGGAGGGTCTCAGCACTTTGGGGCCCGTTCTGGGGCGAGGTGATGAAGGCAGGGCCGGGAAGTTCTACGTACCTGGATCTGAAGTCTGGCACGGTTCTGGGCCTCGCTGCACCCTGGTGCCAGGCTCAGAGTGGGGCCCACGGGCGGCCAGGGGACCTGGGGCCTCAGCCTGGTGGGGTGCAGAATCTCCTGGCACCCACGGGGGGCAGCACCCCTCCCCAAGCGTTTCCCCCCTGCCGTCCAGCCCTGGGGGGCTCCCCTGTCCAGCACTTTCCAGCTGGAGGGGGTAGGCCCCGGGTTTCCCTGCAGCTGCCCACACTCAGAGGGCAGGGCTGCTGGGGGCCAGTGGGCCTGGCCACACCTCGGGCTTGGACGCCGGGTAGGGGGTGCCGCCCGTCACAAGGGGGGGCCGGGGGGCACCTGCACAACCACCTGTGTGACACTCGGGCCATCGGTTCTCGTAGGTGCACACGGCGTCATCACGCGTCTCGGGGCCCCCGGAAAGCCCCACGTAAGAGAGAGAGCCGTCGTGACAGACAAGGCCTTGGTATTGCCGTGCACACCGTTTTGACCTCTAGGGCCTTCTAGAAGGTTCTTCGGTGCCCGGACTGACCTTTGAGAGCTGCGGACGTCAGCAGCAGTGCTGGTGGCAAAGCACCAGGGACGGGGCAGGTGGCTCACCGAGCCGCAGCAAATCTGTGCTCCCAGGTGCGGCCCGCTGCCTCCCCTGCCATCTCCGTGGCTGTCAGCCCCGCGTGCTCCCTGGAGTTGGGGCATGGCTGCAGGGGTGAGGCGGAGGGCAAGCTTGGGGCGCGGAGGGAGCTGGGGGGCCCTCCTTCGGTCCAGCAGTGGGTGGGCCCTGGGGGCAGCCGAGCTGGGTAGGGGGCAGAGTGTCAGCTTGGGGAGCCCCGAGGGCAGCTGGACGGGGCCGTGGGTGTGGGGGTCTCGACAGCCTCAGGGCTGGGGGCCCCAGCTGGGACACAGGTCGGCACTCACGGAGGGTTTGCATGCCTGGGCTACGGAGGAGGATGTGGAGGCCCAGCGAGGTGCCCTGCCTGCCAGCCACCGTGCTGGCTTGGGCCCAGGCTCCATGGGGAAGCACCTGAAGCCAGGGCCTTGGGCCCAGGGGCTACCACTCTGCTGGGCTCTGAATAATTTTTTTTAAAGATTTTATTTATTTATTTGTCAGAGAGAGAGGGAACACAAGCAGGGAAGGGGCAGAGGGCTGAGCAGGGAGAAGCAGGCTTCCCGCCGAGCAGGGAGCCCGATGTGGGACTCGATCCCGGGACCCTGGGATCATGACCTGAGCCGAAGGCAGACGCTCAAGGCGCCCCCCAGGCGCCCCTGGGCTGTGAATAATTTATTTTTATTTTTATTTATTTATTTTAAAGATTTATTTATTCATTTGAGAGAGCGAGAATGAGAGAGAGTACATGAGAGGGGGGAGGGTCAGAGGGAGAAGCAGACTCCCTGATGAGCAGGGAGCCCGATGCGGGGCTCGATCCTGGGACTCCAGGATCATGACCTGAGCCGAAGGCAGTTGCTTAACCAACTGAGCCACCCAGGCGCCCTGGGCTGTGAATAATTTAAAGCAGGAGCCACCAGGACCCAGTTGGCACCTTCACTCTTCACTTTGGGTGCCTCTGAAAAATTCATGAGTCCTCGAGCCTGTGGGGTCCTGCTGAGCTGGCCAAATTGGATCTGTCTCCTGCCCTTGTCTGCCCAGGGCTCCTGGCGCCCTCCCTTCGAAGCAGAAAACATCTTCTCGTTCCCCGCCCCACCACCACCAGGGTCCAGGGTGGCCCTGGCAGGGACAGTTCTGTGTCTGAACAGTAGTTTCAGAGCCCAGCAATGGGGTTTTGGGGTTTCTCACAAGGGAGTGACTGTCCTTGTGGGCAGCAGTGGGTGCATCTCCGAGTGGGACCCTGGGTATGCCAGATCACACCTGTGCATCTCGGGTGTGTACCCAGTGTAGACTGTGTGCACCTGTGTGAGCGTGATCTGGATGTGGAACTCTGCACATCTCTGTGGGGCGTGGGGAGAACTTGGTGGGGGGTCCTGGCGCTCTTGGGAGCTGGTGCAGTGAATGAATGTATGCATATGTATACAAGTGGTTATAGGCGTGTGTGCACGTGCCGTATGTGTGCGTGTCCACTTGGATGCGTGTTTGTGCATGCTCAAGAGAGAGCACACGCACATGCATATATGTGCATGAGTGTGTGCACGCACACTTGATCGCACGTCTCAGCCCTCCCTGCCCTGCCGGCTGGCTGTCTAGCACCAGAGCTGAGCCCTGAGAAGCATCTGAGATAGGCTGGATCCAGGCTGTGCTGGGCACTTTCTCTGGCCTGTGGACTCGCAGGCAGAAGCTGGCTGGGGCAGCTGGACTGTCAGGGGTATGATCTCCGCTGGGGTGAGTCGGTGGGGGTTGGAGAATGGTGTCAGTAAGAGACGCAGGGTGCTGTCTCTTTCCTGGCTTTACTTGTTGCCCCCGGTGTCTCACTGTGGGGTCATCTGGGGAGGACGTGGAAGTGGAGGCAGCCTTGAATCAAGAACAGCTCAGACACGGGCTCGGGGCCGGGGGTCCGGCCTCTGTGACTGCCAACACAGAGGCCCAATCAGCCTCATCACGCCAGGGTCTGGGCCTGGACGGTGGGCTGAGTGGGGGCCCCAGGCAAGGGTGGGGCAGGTGAGAGAGCATCCAGGTTCTGCTTATCCTGTGTCCACCTTGGGCAGAGTGGGGGGACCTGGAGAGATCAGTGGGGCAAGGGCCATATCACTCCCTGGGCTGTCTCTCTGAAGACACTTGGTGGAGTGGGTGCTGCCAGCTCTGGGTAGGAAGGGAGCTTTGCACCCGCAGGCTCCATGGAAGGGGCATGGGGGGCTGTGGGCTGGGCTTGTGCCAGCCCCACGTGCCTGATGGGCCCGGTGGGATGCCTGGGGTCTGGTGACTGCCAGCCGCCCTTTGAAGCCTCGCCAGTCATGCAGGCTGGGGCCCCTGGGTTCCAGGGCTCAGCTGCCTGGAAAGTGGAGGGCAACGCTGAACCAAACGGGGGGCCGGAGGACACACAGAGGGATGGAAGAGGTGGAGAAGAGGAGCCATGGCCCTGAATCCCCTAGTGGGCAGTGGTAACATTTCCTTTCATCTCCTGGTCTGTGAGCAAAGCTGATGCTCCCCAGAGTGGGCGGGGCCTGGATGGCAGCTCTGCGCACCTGCAGGGCTGAGGCTCTCTTGGAGGGGTGCTCCTGGGACATGGGCTGCCTTTGGCGCTCTCTCCTCCCTGTGTTTACTCTGCGCATCTCCCAACACCCAGGCTCTTCATCTTGGTTGAGGAAGGCAGTGCATGTTGGAAATGCAATGCACTCAGAGCCAACCCTGGAACGAATTCATTTATTTTTACTTTAATGCTTATATAATGCTTGTTCATGCTAAGCATTGTCTAACTGCTTTACAAACCTTAACTCATTGCACTGTCGTAACAACCCTGTGATGTATGTACTATTATTTCCCCCCATTTACAGGCTAAGAAGCCGTGGTACAGAGAGGTTCAACAACCTGCCCAAAGCCACGCGTGTGAATTAAGGCTATAAACCGTGAAGCACAGCAAAGACTCCATTGTTCTGTGATGGGGTAAAAGTAGTGTTTTGTCGGCAAGCTAGAACATGACGACCTGGAAGGTGCAGGGCTACTGTGTTGAGCTCTGATGATGAGCTGATGATGAGCCTGACTTGCTGCACCTTGGCGATCGTGGACCTTCGCCCAGATACTTGCCAGCCCAAAGCCCTTTGGGGCGGGGGTTCGCCCTCCTTCCCAATATTCCAGATTCCTGCCTCCTTTCCCATGAAAATTCCCATCCCTTGGCCTGGGTATTGTTAGGAGCTTTAGGGAGAAAAATCCACGTATTTGGACTAGTTCACACTAAGGTGTGGATGGCTAACTTACCAGAACAATTTGCATTTTAAGAGAAGACCTTGTCAACCTAAATCATGGTGTCCTCAGCACCACTGACATGTGGGGGTAGAGAATCCTCTGCCGTGGGGGTGGGAGGGCTTTCTGGTGCACTGCAGCAGGCCTCCACCCACTAAATGCCAGAAGCACCTGCCTTAGTCACGACAACCAAAGATAGCTCTGGACATTACCTGATGTCGCCGGGGAACAGGGCTGCCCCTAGGGGAGAGCCCCTGGCCTACATGGATCCCCTCTCTGTGGGTGGGACGCCAGGAAGGGAAGGGCTCAGCATGTCTGAGCTGGGGGGATGGACAGATTCTTCTCTTCAACTGCAACCTGTGTGTGGGGGTCTGTAGGACGTGAAGGAAGAGGGCTAAGCGGTGGGCTGGGATTGCTGGGGCACCTTCCTGACCTCCCCTGGACACCACTCCGAGCTGGATGTTGCTCGGGACATTTTGCAGCTCTACTCTGTTCAGTGCCCCGGCAGCCCCAGAGGTGGGAGCTTTTTCTCTCCACTTGACCAGTGAGGAGCCCGGGGCTCTGCTCGAGGTCTCAGAGCTCAGACGAGCTTGCGGGTCGTCTCAGGGTTGCGCTCTGCGGCAGCAACACCCTGCCTTCAGCGAGGCTGTGGGATGGAGCCTGGTGTTTGCTGGCAGGGTGGTTCATCAGGGGCCATCCCGGAGAGCCCTCGTGTTGGCTGAGGACTCCAGCTCTGTCTGGGCTGATGTGCCCCTGGTCTGCTGGCCAGAGAGTCCAGCCTTTCTGTCCCATCCCCTTAGCTTAGCATGTGGTGACCTTGTCCTGGGTGGGTGAGGGGGTGGCTGGGGGACTCTGACAGCCCATGGGCCCTGCCCCAGGTTGGACAGCTCTGTCCAAACCCTACTGGACATCTGGCCAAGCAAGCAAGGCACTCAAATGAGCCTGGGCCAGCAGTGGGCGGGCAGCCAGGACCCAGATGCTGACAGCCTGTGTGTGGGCAGGGAGCTGACCGCTCTGCTGGCAGGGAGCAGGTCTCCATGGCACTGAGTTCCAGCTGCCCATGTCCTCCCATGGACTGCCCCTGCAACCCCTGAGCCCCACAAGCCCCAGGCCGGTCATCAAGGGCACATTCTGGTGGAGGCTCCAAGCGATGTCTAGTCCTAGAACAAAGTGACTGTCCTTCAAGGAATGTTGAAGAGCAGCTCTGTGGCCTGGGCTGGGCCTGTGAGTGTGTGCACAGGGCTGAGAGTGTGTGCACGAGGGTGTGAGTGTGTGCATGGGGCTGTGAGTCTGTGCATGGGGCTGAGAGTGTGTACATGGGGCTGTAAATGTGTGCCCGGGGCTGTGAGTGTGTGCACAGGGCTGAGGGTGTGTGCACGAGGGTGTGAGTGTGTGCACGGGGCTGAGAGTGTGTGCATGGGGCTGTGAGTCTGTGCATGGGGCTGAGAGTGTGTGCATGAGGGTGTGAGTGTGTGCATGAGAGTGTGAGTGTGCGCACGGGGCTGAGTGTCTGCACCGCCTGTCCAGTGGAGGGATGAACAGGAGGCAAGCAAACACACAACAGTTTCAGAACTCACTGTGGAACCAGGACTGAGAAGGGGGGCAGGCATCCACTTCAGGGAAGACCCATAAGCCTGGCCTCTCTGAGAAGACACACAGAGACCATGTGCTAGTGGAGGGAACAGAATTCCTGGCACAGGAAACAGTACACACAGAGAATCCTTCGCTGGCTTGAGGGTCCCTGGGGCTGTCATGTGCCTGGGGTGGGGGATGGGAGGCGAAGGGTGGGAGGAGTTGGGGCGGAGCAGTGGGGGTGCGCAGGTGGGGTGGTCTGAGAGCTGCAGGGCTGGTTTACGGAGGTGAAGAAAGCATTGGGATATTGTCAAAGTGCCATGGGAGCGTTGACGGGTACAGACCCTCGGAGGGGCCTGGGTCACACCTACCATCACAGTGCATGAACGTGGACCTGTCTGTCCCTCGCATTTTATCTGCCACAGAACAGGGGCGGTTGTCATAGGTTTTTCTTTTGCCCAGAGGTGTGGAGAGAGGAGTCCGGGGTGCCTTCTAAAGGCACAACCTCCCAAACACCACCCTTGGGTGTTCTTAGAGGCTGGACAGTGGGGTGCAGGGGACGTGGGCAGCGGTGGCAGAGGCCGGGCAGGGGGCTCCCTCCAAGGCCCAGAATGTACATGTTGGCTTCCGCCCTCCCGGATGCATCCAGGACCACCTGCTCTCTGCAGCCCATCTCCACGTCATGGGCAGCCATGGACTCCCAGTGCCAAGGTATTATCTGTGGCTGATAAATACCCATCAGCTCCCTTATGTGATCGGTTGGTTTGCCGGGGGCTGGGGAAGCTTGTTGAGAGCTCTAATCCTTGAAAAAAAACTATAAATTAAATTTTTATTGACTTTAGTATAAGATGTTTAAAAAAAAATCGATGCTTTCATATTAAATCTTTTCCTTATGGCCTTGCTCCCCCATGAACTAGATAAATTCAGCCCTTCCTCCTCCTAATAACGGAAAATTCCCTGGAGGGGAGGGCTAGGACTTTCTGTCTGGGTAGGCACTTCCTGTTGTCCAAATTACAAAATTAAGACAACAGCCCTGACCCAGGTTAGGGGATTGAGAGCTTGTCTCTTCTCATTTCCCCAAATGAAGTCTTGTTTCTCCGGCTGGCGGGATGTCCCCTCTGGCCTCCTCCAGGGTCATCTGTTTTCCTGAGGCCATCATGATTGGGGAAGGAGCTTCCTCTTTTTCTGCAGGGAGGAGGTGGGTGCTGGTGAAACAGGAAGGTTTGGTTTTCAGTGTTGCCCCCCAGTGTCCCCATGGTCACTGGCCCAGGGAACTCGAGTGTGGCTGAACACCTGGACGCCAATAACTTCTATGTGACCACGGGATGTTCACACAGCATCCGGCCAGGGCTGCATGAGGCAGGCTCCGCGAGCAGGTGTCAGAGCTGCCCCCACCCCTGCAGGGAATGGCCAGGGCAGTGTCACTGCTGGTGTCCCTTGGCCAGGGCGAGCAGCCAGCGGAAGCCCGTTTCTTCTGGGCTCACTTGCCCTGCACCCTGATATCTTCCCTGTGGGACCCACTGTCCTATGTTGTCTGTGAGACTAGAGTCATGACCCCCCAGGGCTGCATCCCAGGAAAGGCCCAGCCCACTCTCGGCCCTGTACCTCTGCGGGAAGAGGGAAAAATCCAGATGTGCTGCAATTTGCAATCCACCACCAGCAGCTGTGGTATCTTCTGACCACACATTGTGGATCGTGTGCCAGGCACCGGGGGACACGACAGTGGGCAGGAGAGCCAGGCTGGGCAGTGGGGTCCTAGCCCTGTGTGGTGAGTTCCCTGATGGGAAGGGAACATGCAGGAGCACTTTCGGGGCAGGGGGGCTCTGTGAGAGCTCTGAGTTGGCCTTGCGTGAGACAGCAACAGTGGCTGGGCTAGTTTCTCAGCTCAATAGTCCGATCTCGGCTGCTTAGTGCAGCCAATGATGTGGGGGTGGGAGGAGGAACCAGGAGGAGAGGCCAGGAGCGGCGTGCTGAGCCTAGAGGCTCTGGGGAGAGTGGCCAGTGCTGGAGGTGCTGAAAGGACAGCACCCGGCCTGGCTGGCCAGCCCCATGTCCAGGGGAAATGGTCTCCCCAGACTGGAGCGGGGTGCTGTGTGCATCTGGATTTTTCCACTCCTCTTTTCTGGATCCCATCAGTTCAGTCTTGGCAAAGATGGCTTGAGCCTGAAAGCTTTCCCATCTATTTTTAAATAAATGAAATTCCTGTCTCTTGCATGGAATTCACCCCAAATGAGCATTTTCAATGAACTGCTTCCCTGGGTTGCAGGGGTGGAGGGCACTGTTGACCAGGTTGCTGACAACAGGACAATGGTGTGCGTGGCACAAAATTGAAATCATACACGTTCAGTGAGCCAGCGCACTGAAAGGACATCTTAAACAGAGGAAACCAAGATTTTCAAGCCTTGATATGGGAGTCATCTGCCAGAACCTCTGGGAGATGCGTCAGACCTTTCTGGGGTCTGCTGTTTGAGACAAGAGAACGGAGGGCTTGGGGATGCAAAGCTGTGCCTGCATCCCTAGCAGGCTCCCCTCCTACCTGGCCGGCGGTGTTCCCGCTGGAGGGCCCTCCCCCAGGAGACCAAAGGCAACCGGTCTCTCCTTGATGTCTTGGAATGCCAGAGAGCCTGGACGTTGCTCCCATCTCAGGGCTCATATGTTTGCAAAAATGATACCTGGGAATTGCTCCTCCTTCCTCTGTGAACCAACCCTACCCACAGGCCCACTTCCCTCTCACATCAAGCCCTGAGAAGGGGCTTCTCCAGGAGGGGCCATGCCCAGCTTTGGTGGCACCCCATAGTCTGGGCTCCCTTTTAACAGGACGAGGGATCACGAGGGCTGCTCAGAGGCTGATGAGTGGAGGGAGCCAGCATGGGCAGCCTCTCTCTTTTTGTGATGTAGGCGGTCATGCCCCTCCCCTTGAGATGACCAGGTGGGCTGCCCCTTCCTCGGCTTGGGCTCAGTGAGGGTGCACACACTCGAGAAAACTGCAGCCCTTTGGGGGCACACTGGATGAATTCTGGGGATGGTAGCTAAGGACCAGGCACTGAGGCAGGGCGGTGGGAGTCACGAGCGTGGCCCCTGCGCCGTACCTGTGTGCACAGGTGTATGGGGGGCACACCTAGCACTCCATCCCCAACATTCTAGATGACTTTCAAATTAGACCATTCTGTTTTCTGCTGAATATGGAAGAAAAGGTCACATGGCCTCCAGCTTGGGAACTGAAAGGGCAGACCACACAGCTGATCCGGTGCCACGGACAGCGCTGTTTTATGAGCCAAGTTACTGGTGAGGACAGTGCCAGCTACTAAACAGGGCCTACCTTAGTGGACCCCACAGTACTGGGCAAAGGCGGGAAGAGGCTGGATGTGGTCAGGAGAGGCACCTGCAGCCAGCATCA
This sequence comes from Neomonachus schauinslandi, assembly GCF_002201575.2. NCBI lineage: Eukaryota > Metazoa > Chordata > Mammalia > Carnivora > Phocidae > Neomonachus > Neomonachus schauinslandi. The sequence continues at coordinate 11,322 of NW_025409694.1, forward strand.
CCCAAGGTGTGCAGAGGGAGGCTTCAGCGAGTAAGTGCATGGTGGAGTGTCAAGGTGGAGTGCACAGGGGCCTCTCGGCGGTTGGGGGATGGGTCCTTTGGCTTCTCAGAAGAAGGTTCCAGAAGGACACCCCCCCAACCATGGATTCCTGGCTAGGGGAGGCAACCTCTGCCTACTCCCCCTGCCATCTCTGTCCAGAACCTGCCCTCCTTTGTCCTGGACTATGGCACCAGTGTCCCCCCTGGCCTCAGGCCTCTGTCTTGCCCTGGGGCCCACCCTCCCAGGTCCTTTCGGGGGTCTGCAGAAGAAAGTCCAGGCCCCTTGGGGTGAGTCTCTCCGGTCTCACCTCTCTGGCCACCTCTGCCCCTTTCCCTGCTGCAGAGGCCTCTGCAAACCCTCCCTTTCTCCTGCTCCTCCCTTCCGGGACTCCTCCCAGGTCCAGCTCAGGCCACCTCTTAGGAAGTCTCCCCAGATGCCTCCCTCTACACTCAGGGGACCAGTGTCTAGGAGGTCCTCATACCTGGCCCACTTAGAGGCCAAGTGCATAAGGTCCTAGTGGGCTGAGCCTTAGCGGAAGGTCTAGCAAGGGCCGGTGCCCATCCCTCCGTCCTGCTTCTAGGTGTCCAGTCCAGAGGTCCAGCTGGTAGGAATCCAACTGGGGCCAGGCGCTGGCAGGGCTTTGGGATCCAAGGGAGAGCCGGGGACCGCTCAGCTGGTGCTCTTGTCTCACCAGGGGATGACCAAGCGGCCAGATGCCCTGGTCAGGGCACATGGGGCCGCTTGG
>NW_025409695.1:0-12105 GCF_002201575.2 Neomonachus schauinslandi
TTTTTTTTTTAATAGCACTCTGACCAGTTGCATCTACCACTGGGTGAGCAAAGCCCAGTCCAGAATACGAGTTCCTGTCAAGGCCCATTTGTAGCCCCTCGGGGTTACCGGTACTGCTCTGACTTGCCAGCTACGGTCAAGGCTTTCCTACAGTTTGGTTGGCAGCCAGAACAGTTCTTTTTGGTATTTGGGGCCACAGAGGATGCAAGTGGACTATAGAGTTTCAGCCCTTCTCTGCATTGCCACAGCCCCCACTGTCCCCTTATTTCACTGACCTATGTGGCTACCTCAAGAGAGGACGACACCAGGATACCCACTCATCCATTTCAGTCAACTTCCAAACTCAGAAGGTGGTTCTTGTGATGAGCATCAACATGTCCTCCTTTAATGCGCCCCTCAAATTCCGGTAGTGATCGAGGGTCCGGCCCCCATGTGGTTATCCCTTTAATAGACCTTGTTTCCATTGCCCTGCTGCCTGACCACGCGGCCTGGCTGTTGGCCACTGCCCATGAGTTGGTAAATTCAAAACACAGGAGCTTTTCTCATTGTTCAATTTTTTCCCTACTATGTATCAACATAAACATTAAAACTACCCTACGACTGAAAGACAAAATCATCCTGAGCCTGATATAGCCTTGTAGTCTTGGATAATGTTGGAAAAACACTCTAATGGAGAGGACAGTGCCCAGAAGAATTCCATGAAAAAGTGGTAACAATTCAAAAATACTTTCACACACTGCTTAAAAAACAGTATGAGAAAATTAATACTAGCACATTGTATATAACCTTCTGTAACCTTGATTTTTTTTTAAAGATTTTATTTATTTATTTGAGACAGAGAGAATGAGAGAGACAGAGAGCACGTGAGAGGGGGAAGGGTCAGAGGGAGAAGCAGGCTCCCTGCCGAGCAGGGAGCCCGATGCAGGACTCGATCCCGGGACTCCAGGATCATGACCTGAGCCGAAGGCAGTCGCTTAACCAACTGAGCCACCCAGGCGCCCGTAACCTTGATTTTTAAAAAACACAGAAGTCAAAAGCTTGGTGAGCTGACCTGCATGCAGCGATATAACAGTTCTCCCGTACTAAAAGCTGGACTTTAAAAAAACTAATATTGTAATGCTTAATATAATGATTTTAATCAGCAGTGGCTTCACTTTCAACTGGACCCCTAATAAGTTTTCAAATTCCTTTTTCCTGCAGAACCTTTTGGTTTTGCAAAACTTTGCTTATGTGCATTCTGCTTTGCGTGTACTTCTTCAAAAAGGAAGTCTGCTGTCAACTCATCCCCATTGTCTCTCTCGATCTTTCCTTCTTTTTTTTTTTTAAGATTTTATTTATTTGAGAGAGAGAGAGAGCACACAAGCGGAGGGGAGGGGCAGGGAGAGAGGGAGAAGCAGGCTCCCTGCCAAGCAGGTAGCCGGAAGTGGGGCTCGATCCCAAGACCCTGAGATCATGACCAGAGCTGAAGGCAGACTCTTAACCCGTTGAGCCACCCAGACACCCCTATCTTGATCTTTCTAATGACATCCATTTGTAGTTATCTTTCTACAATTTTCTAACAGAGGGCTCTTGCAGCTAGAATACAGCATCTGTTATCCAGGCATTGAATAAATAAAAACGATGGACTCCAAATAGTCTCCTTCATGGGAATGTTCATACAGGAAGAAATGGTAACGTGCTGAATCCTTGGGAATTCTCTTTGGCAAATCTTTTAGTTCTGTATTTGTTGTGTTGGCCAAAATAATAATTTTGTTTTTATGTCTGTTTCCAACTGCACATAGTTGAGCTGTTACTTAATTTTTCGAAAGCCTGAAAAGCTTCTTGAGAAAGAGGAAATGCTACTCCTTGTAGTGTTGATCTTCGTGCCCACAGCCATGTCAGTTTGTACCTCATTAATTTTAATCTGCCGTAATTCTTCCTCAGCTGCAGCCAATGGGGCAGGAGAAGATTGTGCCCGCACGTGTTTTTTATATCCATGTAATGATGCATCTTCCTTTACTGTTCCAAACACTTCGTCTTTAACGTGGCCACCTCCAAACTCCTTTTTCAGAGTTGCTCTCGTTGCCGCACACAACATTTTTTGACGATCACGAGAATGTTCTGGAGACCAGACAATGAGTATCCATTCATATCCCTGGCATTCTGAGAGTCTAACCTGAATACTATATAGCACGGTTGTTTGTCCCCCAGGAGGGGTAAAACAAAGGAGTCACAGTCCTTCCCCCGGGAATCTGAAGGCTGACTACATGATCTGATCACGAGTTTCTCATTTTCAATAGATATTTTTAGAATTCGGTATTTTCCATTTCTCGCTCTGGCAAAGGTACCTCTAACATCCTCACTTGCTTCAAGGCGGGTCTGATGGGATGTGGCGGCGGCCGCGGGCTCTGGGCTCCGGCACTAAGTCTGTGCAGAGACATTTTGGCATGAGTGGCCTGAGTGTCATCCGGGTGCTAGGAGCAGCAGAGACAGCAGTTCCAACCAAGGGTCAGGTGTCCTGCATCAGAAGGATAAGTGACCTCTGCACCCTCAGCTGAAAACTTCCCTAGTTTGTTGTTCAGGGAGACACTGCTTTGGGAAATACCCGCGGTGTTCTCCTTTACTTGTCAGTAAAACCCTTCCTTTTCTCCTCTTTGGCTTGATTGAGTCTTTTGCCTTGAACCCACCAAGAGGCGAGCCTGACAACCTCACTTGGCGTTTCCTTTTTTTTTTCCCTCTTAATATTTTATTTATTTGAGAGAGAGAGCACAAGCAGGGGGAGCGGCAGGCAGAGGGAGAACGAGAAGCAGACTCCCCGCGGAGCAGGGAGTGGATGCAGGCTCCATCCCAGGACCTGGGATCATGATCCTGGGATCATGACCTGAGCCTAAGGCAGACGCTTAATGATTGAGCCACCCAGAGGTCCCCTCCAACACAATGTGTAATAGAAGTGGTGAGAGTGGACATCCTTTTCGTGGTGCTGATCTCAGGAGGAAAACAACCCGTCTTTCACCATTAGGTAAGATGTTAGCTTAAGGGTTTTCATAAGTGCCTTTAATCAGATTGAAGAAATTCCCTCTGTTAGTAGTTAGTTGAGTTTTTATCATGAGAGGGTGTCCGATTTTGTCAAATGCTTCTTGTTCATCTGTTGAGATAAGGATGTGGCTTTTGTTTTCTAATATAGTAATATGCTGTTTTACGTTGATTGATATGGATGTTTAACCTATCTTGCATTCCTGGAATAAATTTCATTAGACTTGTATTTAACTCTTTATATGTTGCTAGATTTGATTTGCTACATTTTGTTGAAATCTGTGTGTGTGTGTGTGTGTGTGTGTGTATCTACATTCATAAGAGATACCGGTCTGTAGTTTTCTTGTCTTATGATATCTTTGTCTGGTTTTGGTATCTGAATAATGCTAGCCTGGTAGAGTGAGTTGGGTTCCCTCCTCTCCTTTTGGGAAGGGTTTGTAAAGAATTGTTATTACTTCTTTCAGCATTTGGTATAATTCACAAGTGAAGCCATTTGGAACTGGGCTTTTATGTGGAATAGTTTTTTTTTTTTAAAGATTTTATTTATTTATTTGAGAGAGAGAATGAGAGAGCACATGAGAGGGGGGAGGGTCAGAGGGAGAAGCAGACCCCCTGCTGAGCAAGGAGCCCGATATGGGACTCGATCCCGGGACTCCAGGATCATGACCTGAGCCGAAGGCAGTCGCTTAACCACCTGAGCCACCCAGGTGCCCTATGTGGAATAGTTTTTGAATAGTGACTCTATCTTCTACCTTATTATAGTCATATTCAGATGGTGTATGGTATAGGTATATTCCGATTCTTGAGGCAGCTTTAGTCGTTTGTGTCTTTCGGCATTTTTGGCTATTTTGTTCAAGTAAGTTAATTTTTTGGCATGTAATTGTTCATCGTAATCTCATAATCTCTTTATTTCTGTGTGGTCAGTCCTAATATCCCCTCTTTCATTGCTGATCCCAGTAATTTGGGTCATTTCTCTGTCTTTTTCTTTTTTTCTTAATGAGTCCAGTTAAAGATTTGTCAGTTTGGTTGATTATCAAAGGATCACATTTGATTTAGATAGTTCCCTACATTGTTACTTTATTCTCTTTTCTCTATTTCATTAATTTCTACTCTAATCTTTATTTTTGCCTTCCTTTTGCTTGCGTTTGGTTTAGTTTGCTCCTCTTTCTTCTTTGACTTATCGTGGAAGTTTACGTAATTGATTGGAGATGTTCCTTTTTCATATAATTTATAGCTATATATTTCCCTCTCAGCACTGCTTTAGTAGGACCCTCTAGGTTTTGGTAGGCTCTGTCTTCATTTGTATTAATCTCAAAGTATTTTCTGATTTCCATTTTGATATCTTTGACCCTTTGATTATATAGAAGTGTGTTGTTTAATTCTGCATAGTTGTGAGTTTCCCAAATTTATTCCAGTTATTGATTTCTGGTGTCATGCCACTGTAATAAGAGAACCTATTTGTATTATTTTTACCCCTTTAAATTCACTGAGGTGTTTTTTTTTTTTTTTAATGGCCTAGGATATGGGCTTATCCTCAAGAAAGCTCCATGTGCATTTGAAATGAATGTATATTCTGCTCATGGTTGGAATGTTCTATAAATGTCAGACTTACACTGTTGTTTTATAGTATGGTTCAAGTCTTCTTTATCCTTATTGATCTCTGCATAGTTGTTCTGTCCATTATTGAAAGTGATATATTGAAGTTTAACTATTATTGTCATATGGTCTATTTCTCTCTCAGTTTCTGTCAGTTTTGCTTATATGTATTTGGGTGTTGAATTATTAGGTGAATATATGTTTAGAATTGTTTCATTTTTCTGATGACTTGACCATTTTAACGGTATAAAGTCATCCTGTTTATCTTAGTAGCATTTTTAAAGTCCCTTTTGGCTAATGAGTGTATCCACTCCAGCTTTCTTACGGTTGTTTGCCTGAGATACGTTTTCCATCCCTTTGATTTTAATCTATTTGTAACTGAGATCATGTGCGTCTACTGTAGACAGCATAGGTGGATCTTGTTTTGTGCTCAGTCTAACACTCTGCACTTTGATTGACTTATTTAAGCAACTTACTTGTAATGTTAATATTGACACTGTTGGATTTATGATGCCATTTTACTTTTTGCTTTTTGTTTTCCATGCCTCACTCATTTCTCTCTCTCTCTTTTTAAAGATTTTATTTATTTAAGAGAGAGGGAGAGAGAGAGCGAGCACAGAAGCAGAGGAGCAGCAGAGGGATGGGGGAAAGAGAAGCAGGCTCCCCGCTGCACAGGGACCCAGATGCAGGGCTTGATCCCAGGACTCTGGGATCATGACCTGAGCAGAAGGCAGGCACTTAACCAGCTGAGCCACCCAGGTGCCCCTCAACTCCTTCCTCTTTTATTGAAAACTTCTTATTCAGTGAATAAACTGTAATATTTTCATATTTAATCATTAATCACTCTATTTTGTAGTTATTTTCTTAAGAGGTGCTTTTGCTTTTGCATTTTTTCTATATTTTAAATTTTGTGATTTTTTTCTTTATATCATATCCGTAATATATATTCAAATAACATAAGTTTATATATTTATATCATATGCTGGTCATGTTGTATTTTATGTCTTGATGATTCCAATATTGAAGTTTCATGAGCTTTTTACTACTCACTCTCCCTAAAGTTACTTAGTCACAGTCTTTCTTCCATGTGAACTTTACATTTCTTGCCCTGGGTTGTTTTTTTTCTCTGTGCAATTTTCTGTGTAAGTGTTTTGACACACAGGTTAAATAGACATTTCCCTAGAGAAATTTCTTTCTTACAATTTTTGGGTCATCACCAATCCAGGACAATTATAAACTAAACTACTTGGCATGAAGTTATTTTGGCCCAATAGCCAATGGTAAAGAAATTTTGGACTACAAATCACAGACGACTTAGTCCGTGTCTGCAAATTCTTTGAAATAGTTGTTTGCTCGCTTTTTCCTGACTCAAAGGCAAATTTCCTTAGAATGTTCTTGTACTTGAAGATAGAACAGATTTGATTTGTGTCACCTTGTTCTGAGGATATGAATCTTAGGTTCCCAGATTTTTAGGGAGGGGATGTTTCTTCTGCTCCTCACATGAAGAAACTCTTGGCATGATTTCCTCTTTATGACTCATGAGCCTCAGAAGCCAAGCTAAGATTTTCTAGATTTGAAAAATGCCCTAAGACTCAGAACTGTTCTCTCTGGCTTATGGCCCATATTTATTTTGGGCTAATGGATTATTCTCTTGATTGTTCTACCGCACTTTGGGTGATTTTATGTTTTTTTCTATCCCTCTACTTTGTTCTACTTTGGATGATTTTATGTTTTTTTTCTATCATTTTTAGTTGTTCTAGGAGAAGGGGCAGACTTGTTTTTAAAAAATTTTTTTAATTTAAATTCAATTATCCAACATATAGTACATCATTAGTTTCATATGTAGACTTCAGTAATTCTTCAGTTGCATATAAAACACCCAGTGCTCATCACCTCACGTGGACAGGAGGCAGCCTTAAACCTTAGTCTACTGTGTTACTGGAAATGGAATCCTCATTAACTGTTTTTCATTTCTGCTATTTATTAGGCACCAGAGTAGGTGCTGGAGTATAAGTCACCTAAACCAATGATGATTTGTGTCTTCTGTGAGCCAGCACTGGTCTGTGAACTGTTAATCAGCCCTTAAAAAGATACATAGAGAAATTCAAAGTGAGTGTAAGCAAGAAAGCTCTACCTTCTCCTGTCTGAGACTGGTCATTGCCAAGGAAACCTGAGCATGTCTATCATGTCATTGGATCTGCTAAACACTGTGATAATTAGCTGTTTGTGGACCAGAGATGAAGTAGAATAGTGTCTACACTGGAACGGGTTTTCATACTTTTGTGGAGGCCACATAAAACCAAATAAAATTACGCACACTCTCCCTAGAAATATGTGCATGTAAGAAGAAACATAAACTGTCAGTGTATATGTGCGGATCATCTAAGTGATACAGATCTGGGTTTTTAATCCCAGGAAGAGACCAGGCCAGGAGAAGACATGTTGAGCAATCACTTCATCACCCAACAATGTTAGTCCACTTACGTGTGAGTAGGAACTGGAGTAGATAAACGCTGGGCCCCCAACAACCATCAGGGGAATAAGTTGAAAGAGGCCATTTATGAGTCACTCCTTCATCCAAGCAGACTTGACAGCCTACAGCGTCCAGATCAAGTTCTAGTCTCAGATCACGGCTCCAAATGCTGAAATTTGTCATTCTTTTCCATTCCTGGTCCCCAACGTCCGTTCCCAGAACTCGTACCTCTCTTCCCACATGAAGGAATTCCACACTTAAAGAATCTTGTTGGGGACAGAGACCACCTCCATCCATAGAGAGGAGAACCCACTTTGCCACTCTTGTAGTTGGACGTGACATGAAGCGTCAACAGTCACGTGACCCCCTGCCAGACTCTGACTCAGGACACGTGACAGACACACTGGGACAGCATCCATGCATTGGGCGCAGGGGGTCCGAGCAGTGTCACAGCGGGGTCATGCAGTGGTCAGGGAAGCAGCGATAGCAGTCCCAGCCTCAGGGCCCAGTGTCCTCCCTCAGGGGAGTCAGTGGTGTGGACAGGGGCATCGATACCCAGTAGCAGGGTGCTGGCTGTATGTGGGCCTCCATCGAGGGTCCAGCGTGGATTCTGCTCCCGGCTGTGTAGCCTCAAGCCTGTTCAGTGGCTTTCTTTGAAATAAAACAAGGCCTCAGACACCCTCTCCGTCCCTAAGTCTCTCTGTAACTGTACGTACGTATCCCAAGGAGTCAGAAACCCACATAGGGAGGAGATTCCAAGAGCAAGATCTCAGACATTTTTACCAGCTTTATAGAGATATGATTGACATTCACCCTTGTGTGAGTTTAGGGGTACAACCTGATGATTGATACATTTCTGTACTGATAACGATTACAACCATAGCATGGTTAACATGTGCATCATGTCACATGGTTACCATTTTCTTTTGTGTGGTGCAGACATTTAAGATCTACACTCTCAGTAACGCAGAGATTTTATGTTAAGCTAAAAACTACTTACTCAATCTGCCACCTGGCTGTGCCCCACAAGAGAGAAAACATGTTTCTCACAGCATGTCTTACATTTTTCTTCCTACAAAAAAAAAATTTAAGGATTTTATTTATTTATTTATTTATTTATTTATTTATTTATTTGAGAGAGAGAGAAAGAGTGTGTGTGCATGACAAAGAGGAGAGGGGTAGAGGGAGAGGGAGAACATTTCAAGAAGACTGTTCACTGGGTGCAGAGCCTGATGTGGGCTAGTTCTCATGACCTGAGCCGAAACCAAGTGTCAGATGTCACTCAGGTGCCCCCCCAAAACCATTTAAATGTGTCTGTAAGACCCCTTCCCATGATGAAGACTCTCATCAATGACTTCAGTGCTTCCATACCTGGGGGAGCCCCAGGATTGCTGGTGGATTCATTACCAAATACTCAGGCCTCTCCCCAGACTAACATCTTAGAATGTTGGGCATGGGCCCAGGAATCACTTACTTAATAAGCCCTACAGGAGAGGATGATGCACGGCCATGTGGGGATCCTGCTTCATGTGCTTGCTACTCAGTGTGAGATCTGAAGACCAGCAGCATCAGCACCAACCTTGTTATCAACCCAGAATCTCATGCTCTGCTCCAGACTGTCTAGATCTTCATAGTCCAGGAAATTCCTGTGCACACTGAAGGGTGGGCCTCCCTGGTCTATGTGCCTTCTAGACGCAGAACCAGACTGTGTAGTACACTCTGGGTGTGCACTCTGACCAGCTTGCTTAGCCCTGAGGAGTGCAGGGTTTGGTCCTGTTCCTTTCTCTTCTCCCTTGGTGACCTCATCTATGATGAAGGCTCTAATCATCATTTATATGGTGTCACCTCCCAAATCTATTTCTCCAACCTAGATAATCTCCTACCCTGCACTCTGTATCCAACTGCCAATGTCACCTGCATTTCTAATACACATCTCGGATTCAACATTCTTTTTTTTTTTTTTTAAAGATTTTATTTATTTATCTGAGAGAGAGAGAATGAGAGAGAGAGAGAGCCCATGAGAGGGGGGGGAGGGTCAGAGGGAGAAGCAGGCTCCCCGCCGAGCAGGGAGCCCGATGCGGGACTCGATCCAGGGACTCCAGGATCATGACCTGAGCCGAAGGCAGTCGCTCAACCAACTGAGCCACCCAGGCGCCCCACGGATTCAACATTCTTAAAGTGAATGTCCATGATGCTGCCTCCCCAGATGTCCTCCTTCCAGAATTTTCACCGCTTCTATGGAAGGCACCCCACATTTCTACTTGCAGTCTGAAACACTGGATGCCCTCCTTGATTCCTCCTTCTCACCACCCAGAATGAAGCCATTAGGAAATGCTGCAAAGTCCATCTGTGAATATCTCCAGCTCCCAATCACTTCCTAGTAGCTTCCCTCCTCACATCCCAGACGTACAGCCCACATCCCCCTCCTGGGACACGGCACTGGTTTCCTACAGGTTCCTTACTGGTCGCTCGCCCTGCACCTCCCGATTCTGCACAGAGGCAAACAGATGCTGCTCAAGAAAGTCAATCGCATCGATCTGTTCATTCCTGTAACTCAGAGAAAACTCAAAACCCTTCTAATAGCCTCAGGCCTCCGTGACGAGGCTGACATCCGACCTCACGTCACCGGCTCTCTGCTCCAGCCCCAGTGGCCTCCTCGCCCTTCCGTGAACACAGGACGCGCTCCTGTCCCAGTGCGTGTGCACTGGGGGTTCCCTGCCTGCAAAGAGCTCCCCCCCCCAGACCTCCTCTGACACGATTCCTTCATGACCTTCAAACCTCTCAGAGGTCACCTTCTCAGTGAGGCTCCCTGATCCCTGGAGTAACGGAGCCATGGTCCCCGTCCCAGCACGGTGCTCTGGGTCACCTTCCTCAAAGCTCCTGCCAACTTCCATGTAAACACTTCCCTTATTACTGCGCTTACACAGTACACAGTTCACCTCTGCATGACACTGGTTTGCACGGGGCGTGTGCACCTGGATGCGGACTTTTCTACAGTAAGTACTGACCACGCACTTTCTCTTCCTTATGATTTCTACTATTTTGTCTACCTTCATTCATTGTAAGAACACAGTATATAGTACATGTAACATGCAAAGGTGTGAAGCGACAGTTCATGTTATCAGTAAGGCTTCCAGTCACCAGGAGGCTGTTAGTTCTTATGTTTTGAGGGAGTCAAAAGCCGTACTTGGATTTCTGACTGCACGCGGGGGTCACTGCCCCCCATCCCCGCATTGCCCGAGGGTCAAGTGCAGGCTGCCCCTTACACTACTACTAATCTCCACAAGAGCCGCATGTTTTCCCTCTTCTTAGTCTCACTGAGCTGTCCCAGATGTAAACATAGCGTGTCCTGTATGTGACACATGACAATTACCAGGTGAATGAATGAGCAGCTAGAGGACCTCCCTCTTCTAGATGCGCCTCAGGCTCAGCTGATCCGTGGCAGTTCCCCTCCCCGCCCCCCGTGTGCCCAGCTCGCCATCCGGGCTGCCTCTCTCTTCTCACAGGGCTGCCCTCCCCTCTCTCTCTCTGCTCAGCCCCCCCCTCCCCCACACCATGTCTCCTGCACACACGGCACACAGAGTCCTCTCTTCAGAAACACTGTACTGAGGCTTTTTTGGGGCCTTTTCTCCAAACACATAGAAATCTACGTTAGACTCTGCTTTATAAATCCAAGAACTTGGATCGGAGCCGGCACTAAGATCAATGAAGTAAGGGCGGGGAGAGAGGACAGAGCAGCAGGGAAGACAGAAACTAACTGAAGTTTAATAAGGATGAGAAACTAATTCCTCCTCTCTCTACCTCCAGAATCTAAAGAATTAGCTAGAAAACAGCCCTAGAGGGAGGGGAAGACATGGATGAACCTGAAAGTTCATCCCTCCATACCACAGAACTCGTGTGTGCAGGGGACAACCTAGGCCTGTGGGAACCACAGCCCAAAGGACACCCGCTGCTGTAACCGACGGGGTCACCCAGGGAGAATGGATAAGAACTCGTACACAAGAGCAAGAACAGGCCTGATGCTCTAGAGGAGCACTGAAAAAGAACTACCCCAAAATGGAGACTGTGACCTGATCCAGGCCTGAGCGTAGACTGACCCAGTCACAGTAAGCTCTTGCTGCACAAGGTCCTGGTGACAGGGGACGTTCAAGTCCCTGTGATCACAGGTCCTGGGGAGACGAGGTTCCACAGAAGGGGCAAGGACACGGAGCAGAGAGATGACCCAGCTGAGGGGTGAGCACGTCACACCCATGATGCACTGAGCACCACTGGGCACAGGCCCTGTCCCCACTCGGCTCCTCACAGCCTTCTCCTGCCCCGACCTGCAACACACTCAGCACAGTAAACACAGGGATTCTGGAAGGTTCTCAGGCTTCACTTATTTGCTGTCTCAACTTTACAAATTTCCTCTTTTATTACCTCATCAGCCCCACAAGCCAAGAATTAGGAAACAAAACTTATATCTGGATTCTAATTTCCAATAGGGAAATAAGTCATTAGTACTCAGCCCAACGTGAAATAAAGACAGGGATGGAGATGGTCCAGGCCTGCCTCTGCTGGAACAGGAAAGCACATCAGGGAAGAGAATGCAGATCAGCATAGGGAGGGGTCGTGGTGGGCAGGGTGGGCAAATCTCCTCATGTCCTCACGTTGTACTCATAGGAACACAGACACATCTGGCACCTTTTGCAGAAAGAGAAGTCAGGGGTTGTTGATGTCACCAAGTGGGAGTGTGAACACATCTTGCATCACTCAGTCCCCACCAGGCAGCTGGTCTCACACTGTGAAAAAAAATCATGCACCAATTTAGGTCAGTCACAAAAGGGCGGACACACTGTCCCTAGTGCCCTAACCCTTCCCCACTCGGGGTCTCTGGGGTCTCACCTTGAGGAGCCGTGAGAGACACATCAGAGCCCTGGGCGCTGTCATCACCTAGGGGAGAGCAAACAGGACGTGGTCAGAGCCCACAGGAGAGGAGACTAGAGGAGGAGCTATGGGTGGGTGAGCTCCCCGTCGGGTCCTGT
>NW_025409696.1:0-12069 GCF_002201575.2 Neomonachus schauinslandi
CACTCCAGCAACCCTCAGTTTGTTTCCTACAATTAAGAATTCCTCATATCAGTGAGATCATATGATACATGTCTTTCTCTGTTTGACTTATTTCACTCAGCATAATACCCTCCAGTTCCATCCACGTCGTTGCAAATGGCAAGATCTCATTCCTTTTGATGGCTGCATAATAGTCCATTGTATATATATACCACCTCTTCTTTATCCATTCATCTGTTGATGGACATCTTGGCTCTTTCCACAGTTTGGCTATTGTGGACATTGCTGCTATAAACATCGGGGTGCACGTACCCCTTCGGATCCCTACTTTTGTATCTTTGGGGTAAATACCCAGTAGTGCAATTGCTGGATCATATGGTGGCTCCTTTTTCAACTTTTTGAGGAACCTCCATACTGTTTTCCAGAGTGGCTGCACCAGCTTGCATTCCCACCAACAGTGTAGGACGGTTCCCCTTGCTCTGCATCCCACCAACATCTGGCGTTTCCTGACTTGTTAATTTTAGCCATTCTGACTGGTGTGAGGTGGTACCTAATTCAGGTTTTGATTTGGATGTCCCTGATGCCGAGCGATATTGAGCACATTTTCATGTGTCTGTTGGCCATTTGGATGTCTTCTTTGGAAAAATATCTTTTCATGTCTTCTGCCCATTTCTTGATTGGATTCTTTGTTCTTTGGGTGTGGAGTTTGATGAGTTCTTTATAGATTTTGGATACTAGCCCTTTATCTGATATGTCATTTGCAAATATCTTCTCATATTCTGTCGGTTGTCTTTTGGTTTTGTTGACTGTTTCCTTTGCTTTGAAAAAGCTTTTTATCTTGATGAAGTCCCAATAGTTCATTTTTACCCTTGCTTCCCTTGCCTTTGGTATGTTTCTAGTAAGAAGTTGCTTCGGCTGAGGTCAAAGAGGTTGCTGCCTGTGTTCTCCTTTAGGATTTGATGGACTCCTGTCTCACATTGAGGTCTTTCCACCATTTGGAGTCTATTTTTGTGTGTGGTGTAAGGAAATGGTCCAGTTTCATTCTTCTGCATGTGGCTATCCAATTTTCCCAACACCATTTGTTGAAGAGACTGTCTTTGTTCCATTGGATTTTCTTTCCCGCTTTGTCAAAGATGAGTTGACCATAGAGTTGAGGGTCCATTTCTGGCCTCTCTATTCTGTTCCATTGATCTATGTGTCTGTTTTTGTGCCAGTACCATGCTGTCTTGATGATGACAGCTTTGTAATAGAGTTGGAAGTCCGGAACTGTAATGCCGCTGGCTTTGCTTTTCTTTTTCAACATTCCTCTGGCTATGTGGGGTCTTTTCTGATTCCATACAAATTTTAGCATTATTTGTTCCATTTCTTTGAACAAAGTGGATGGTATTTTGATGGGGATTGCATTGAATGTGTAGATTGCTCTAGGTAGCATTGACATCTTCACAATATTTGTTCTTCCAATCCATGAGCATGGAACGTTTTTCCATTTCTTTGTGTCTTCCTCAATTTCTTTCATGAGTATTTTATAGTTTTCTGAGTACAGATCCTTTGTCTCTTTGGTTAGATTGATTCCTAGGTATCTTATGATTTTGGGTGCAATTGTAAATGGGATCAACTCCTTAATTTCTCTTTCTTCTGTCTTGTTGTTGGTGTATAGGAATGCCACTGACTTCTGTGCATTGATTTTATATCTTGCCACTTTACTGAATTCCTATATGAGTTCTAGCAATTTTGGGGTGGAGTCTTTTGGGTTTTCCACATAAAGTATCATATCATCTGCAAAGAGTGAGAGTTTGACTTCTTCTTTGCCAATTTGGATGCCTTTGATTTCTTTTTGTTGTCTGATTACTGTGGCTAGGACTTCCAATACTATGTTGAATAGCAGTGGTGAGAGTGGACATCCCTGCCGCATTCCTGACCTTAGGGGGAAAGCTCTCAGTTTTTCCCCATTGAGAATGATATTCGCTGTAGGTTTTTCATAGATGGCTTTTATGATATTGACGTATGTACCCTCTCTCCCTATACTCTGAAGAGTTTTGATCAAGAAAGGGTGCTGTACTTCGTCAAAAGCTTTTTCTGCATCTATTTAGAGGATCATATGATTCTTGTTCTTTCTTTTGTTCATTAACCGTTTTATCACATTGATTGATTTGCGGATGTTGAACTAACCTTGCAGCCCAGGGATAAATCCCAGTTGGTCATCGTGAATAATCCTTTTAATGTACTGTTGGATCCTATTAGCTAGTATTTTGGTGAGAATTTTTGCATCCATGTTCATCAGGGATATTGGTCTGTAATTCTCCTTTTTGATGGGGTCTTTGTCTGGTTTTGGGATCAAGGTAATGCTGGCCTCATAAAATGAGTTGGGAATTTTTCCTTCCATTTCTATATTTGGAACAGTTTCAGAAGAATAGGTATTAATTCTTCTTGAAATATTTGGTAGAATTCCCCTGGGAAGCCATCTGGCCCTGGGCTTTTGTTTTTTGGGAGATTTTTGATGACTGCTTCAATTTCCTTTGTGGTTATAGGTCTGTTCAGGTTTTCTATTTCATCCTGGTTCAGTTTTGGTAGTTGATACATCTCTAGGAATGCATCCATTTCTTCCAGGTTATCTAATTTGCTGGCATAGAGTTGCTCATAATATGTTCTTATAATTGTTTGTATTTTTTTGGTGTTGGTTGTGATCTCTCCCCTTTCATTCATGATTTTGTTGATTTGGGTCATTTCTCTTCACTTTTTGATAAGTCTGGCCAGGGGTTTCTCAATCTTGTTAATTCTTTCAAGGAACCAGCTCCTAGTTTCGTTGATCTGTTCTGCTGTTCTTTCTCCAGTTCCTTTAGGTGTAGGGTTAGGTTGTGTACTTGAGACCTTTCTTGCTTCTTGAGAAAGGCTTGTATTGCTATATACTTTCCTCTTAGGACTGCCTTTGCTGCATCCCAAAGATTTTGAATAGTTTTGTTTTCATTTTCATTGGTTTCCATGTATTTTTTTAATTCTTCTTTAATTTCCTGGTTGACCCATTCGTTCTTCAGTAGGATGATCTTTAGCCTCCATGTATTTGAGTTCCTTCTGACTTTCCTCTTGTGATTGAGTTCTAGTTTCAAAGCATTGCGGTCTGAAAATATGCAGGGAATGATCCCAATCTTTTGGTACCGGTTGAGACCTGATTTATGACCTAGGATGTGATCTATTCTGGAGAATGTTCCATGGGCACTAGAGAAGAATGTGTATTCCATTGCTTTGGGGTGGAATGTTCTGAATATGTCTATGAAGTCCATTTGGTCCAGTGTGTCATTTTAAGTCTTCATTTCCTTGTTGATCTTTTGCTTAGACGATCTGTCCATTTCAGTGAGGGGGGTGTTAAAGTACCCCACTATTATTGTATTGTTGTCGATGTGTTTCTTTGCTTTTGTTATTAATTGCCTTATATAATTGGCTGCTCCCATGTTAGGGGCATAGATATTTACAATTGTCAGATCTTCTTGTTGGATAGATCCTTTAAGTAGGATATAATGTCCTTCTTCATCTCTTATTACAGTTTTTGGTTTAAAATCTAATTTGCCTGATAAAAGGATTGCCACCCCAGCTTTCTTTTGGTGTCCATTAGCATGGTAAATGGTTTTCCACCTCCTCACTTTCAATCTGGGGGTGTCTTTGGGTCTAAAATGAGTCTCTTGCAGACAGAATATCGATGGGTCTTGTTTTTTAATCCAGTTTGATAGCCTGTGTCTTTTGATTGGGGCATTTAGCCCATTTACATTCAGGGTAACTATTTAAAGATAGGAATTTAGTGCCATTGTATTGCCTGTAAGGTGACTGTTACCGTATATTGTCTGTGTTCCTTTCTGGTGTGTGTTGCTTTTAGGGTCTCTCTTTGCTTAGAGGACCCCTTTCAAGATTTCCTGTAGGGCTGGTTTTGTGTTTACAAATTCCTTTAGTTTTTGTTTGTCCTGGAAGCTTTTTATCTCTCCTTCTATTTTCAATGACAGCCTAGCTGGATATAGTACTCTTGGCTGCATATTTTTCTAATTTAGTGCTCTGAATATATCCTGCCAGTCCTTTCTGGCCTGCCAGGTCTCTGTGGATCGGTCTGTTGCCAATCTAATGTTTCTACCATTGTAGGTTACATATCTCTTCTCCCGAGCTGCTTTCAGGATTTTCTCTTTGTCTATGAGCCTCGTAAGTTTTACTATTAGACGTCGGGGTGTTGACCTATTTTTATTGATTTTGAGAGGGGTTCTCTGTGCTTCCTGGATTTTGATGCCTGTTTCCTGCCCCAAATTAGGGAAGTTCTCTGCTATAATTTGCTCCATTATACCTTCTGCCCCTCTCTCTCTTTCTTCTTCTTCTGAGATCCCAATTATTCTAATGTTGTTTTGTCTTATGGTATCGCTTATCTCTTGAATTCTGCCCTCGTGATCCAGTAGTTGTTTATCTCTCTTTTTCTCAACTTCTTTATTTTCCATCATTTCATCTTCTATATTACTGATTCTCTCTTCTGCCTCATTTATTCTAGCAGTTAGCGCCCCCATTTTTTATTGTACCTCATTAATAGCCTTTTTGATTTCTACTTGGTTGGATTTTAGTTCTTTTACTTCTCCAGAAAGGGTTTCTCTAATAACTTCCATATTTTTTTCAAGCCAGCTAGTATCTTTAAAGTAATGATTCTGCACTCTAGATCTGACATCGTACTAATGTCCATATTGAGTAGGTCCCTGGCAGTCGGTACTACCTCTTGTTCTTTTTGTTGAGGTGATTTTTTCCGTCTTGTCATTTTGTGCAGAGGAGAATAGATTAATGAGAGAACAAAATGCTAGCAGAGTAACAACGTCCGCAGAAAATATACTCTAAACAAATCAGAAAAGACCTGAAGCAGTGGGAAAAGAAAGGGAAAGAGAGAAAAAGGAGAAAGAAAAAAAGAAAAAGATAAAGATAACAAAAACAAACAAAACAAAACAACAACAACAACAACAAACAGAATGTGATCAAATATGATCAGGCTGGTATATAGATCAGTGACACACACTGGATTTGGAGTGTATTTTGGTCTTTTAGGAGAAAGTGCCTCCCAAAATTTTAAAGAAAGAAAAACTTATATAAGTACAAAAATAAGGGTTGATATGATGAAGGGATGGAATATGACTGTAAAGATGGAAATTATAAATATTTTATAAAAGGAATTGATAAGAAGTTGTTTGAAAAAAGAAAGAAGAGGATTTAAAAAAAAAAGGAAAAAAAAGGGAGAGGATGTGATCAGGCAGGGGAATAGAAAACACCATATACTAGAGATTTAGGGTATATTTTAATCTGTTAGATAAAACTATCTCAAAATTTTAAAGAGAGAGCAACTTATATATATAAGCCAAAAATATAGGTAACTACTATGAAGGGATAGAATATGACTCTAAAAATGAAAAATACAAATGTTTTTTTTAAAAAAAGGGATTGATAATATGTTGGTTGAAAAAGGGAAAAAGAAAAATTCAAAAAGAGAAAAAAGAAAAAAGGACAGTTAAAAAAAAATTAACTTTGAAAGACTAAAAATCATGGTAAAAAAGCCATGAATTCTATGTGCAGTATTCCCCTAGCGCTGGAGTTCTGCGGGCTCATTGATCCATAAACTTGGTCTTGGCTGGCTGTTCTCGCTGATCTTCTGGGGAGGGGCCTGTTGCCATGGTTTCCAAATGTCTCTGCCGGAGGCGGAATTGCCCGGCCCTTGCCCCCTCCGGGCTAAGTAATCTGCTCCGGTTTGCTCTCCAGGGCTTTTGTTCCCTGCGAGCTTTCTGTACAGCTTTGGAGGCAGAGAGTGAAAATGGTGGCCTCCCAATCTCCGCCCTGGAGAAGCCGAGAACCCGGGGCCCCGCTTCTCAGTGAGCCCCCAGAGAAAAGCCGTCAGTCACTCCCGGCTCCCCGGTCTCCTGCTGCACTCCGTGCTCACCGGGCCTGTGACCGCAGGTTTCTATCTCTGGCACCCGACCCCGGGTGGAGTTTCCAATCCCAGCAGATCCCTGCGGTGCACTCCTGCGCGGCTCCTCCCAGGGGAGGAAGGTGAGTCTCCCCAGATCTGCCGCTTGTTGGATCCCTGCTGGAGGAGCAGTGGCCCGACTGTGCCGCGGATCACGGTTTATGGCAACTCCGAGCTGAGAGACCGCGCCTGGGCTCTGCCTCTGCAGCTGGCTTCCCTGCTCCGTTACCTGGGAGCTCTGCCACACTCAGCCACCCCTGGTCTTTCTGTGACTCCGAGGGTCCTGAGACCACACTGTCCCGGACGGTTCCACCCCCCGCTTAGCCGCCAGAGTGACGTCCCTTGGCGGAGCAGACTTTTAAAAGTTCTGATTTTGTGCTCCGCGGCTCTATCACTTGCCAGAAGCCGCCGAGGGAGGCCCCTCCCCCGCCGTCTATCCTCCGGAATATCGCCTTGGGTTCACTTCTCCGCACATCCTACCTTCCAGAAAGTGGTCGC
Source organism: Neomonachus schauinslandi (assembly GCF_002201575.2). Lineage (NCBI taxonomy): Eukaryota > Metazoa > Chordata > Mammalia > Carnivora > Phocidae > Neomonachus > Neomonachus schauinslandi. Next base: position 6,443 of record NW_025409696.1, read on the forward strand.
TTTTCTGTTCAGAGAGTTGTTGCTATTCCTTTCTTCGATCTCCTGTTGGGTTTGTAGGTGTTCAGAATGGTTTGATCCCTATCCAGCTGATTTCCTGAGAGGAGAGGAAATCCAGGTCTCCTACTCCTCCGCCATCTTGCTCCGCCTCAAATACTTATGTATTTTTAAAAAGCTAGTGAGAAGAGTGGTTTTTTTACATTTTTTGCACACCTCTTTTTTTTTTCTACTTGTATTTTTTAGTTTTATTTAAATTCAAGTTAGCTAACATATAGTGTATTGTTAATGTGGGGGGTAGAATTTAGTGATTCATCATTTGCATATAACACCCAGTGCTCATGACATCAAGGGACCTCCTTAATGCCCATCCACCAATTACCCCATCCCCCCACCCACTTCCCTTCCCCTCCAGCAACTCTCAGTTTGTTCTCTGTAGGTAAGGGTCTCTGATCGTTTGTCTCCCTCTCTGTTTTTAGCCTATTTTATTTTTCCTTCCCTCCCCTAAGTTCATCAGTTCTGTATCTTAAATTCCTCATATGAGTGAAATCCGATGGTATTTGTCTTTCTCTGAATGACTTCATTCACTTAGCATAATACCCTCCAGTTCCATTCACAGTGTGGCAAGGGGCAAGATTTCCTTCCTGTTGATGGCTGAGGAATATCCATTGTGTATCTATACCAAGTCTTCTTGATCTATTCATCAGTCGATGGACATCAGGGCTCTTTCCATAGTTTGGCTCTTGTGGACATTGGTGCAGTAACATTGGGGTGCATGTGCCCGTTCTAATCACTACATTTCTGTCCTTTGGATACATACCTAGTAGTGCAATTGCTGGGTCATAGGGTAGTTCTAGTTTTAAGTTTCTGAGGAACCTTCATACTATTCCGAGTGTCGGCACCAGTCGACATTCCCACCTGCAGCATAAGAGGGTTCCCCTTTCTCTGCATCCTCGCTAACATATGTTGTTTCCTGAGCTGTTCAGTTTAGCCATCTGACCGGTGTGAGGTGGTATCTCATTATGGCTTTGATTTGTAGTACTCTGATGAAGAGCGATATTGAGCATTGTTTTATGTGTCTGTTAGCCATTTATGTGTTCCTTGTGGATTTGTCTGTTCGTGTCTTCTGGCAATTTCTTGACTGGATTTTTTGGGATTTGGAGGTTGAGTTTGATGAGTTCTTCATAGATTTTGGAGACTAGACCTTTATCTGATAGGTGAGTTGCAAATGTCTTCTCCCATTGTGGAGGCTGCTTTTAGTTTTGTTGATTGTTTCTTTTGCTGTGCAAAGCTTTTTTCCCCCGAGGATGCCCCAACGTTTCATGTTTGTTTTTGTTTCCCTTGCATTTGGAGACGTGTCTAGGAAGAAGTTGTTGTGGCCAAGGTCAAAGAGTGTGTTGTTTGTATTCTCCTCTAGGATTTTGGTGGATTCCTTGCTCACATTTAGGTCTTTCATGCATTTTGAGTTTATATTTGTGTAAGGTGTAAGAAAGTGGTCCGGGTTCATTCTTCTGCATGTGGCTGTCTAATTTTCCCAACACCATCTGTTGAAGAGACTGTCTTTTTTTCCATTGGCTATTCCTTCCCCCTTTGTCAAAGATTAGTTGACCGTAGAGTTGAGGGTCAATTCCTGGGTCCTCTATTCTGCTCCATTGATCTAAGTGTCTGGTTTTGTGCGAGTTCCATACAGTCTTGGTGATGACAGCTTTGAAATGGAGCTTGAAGTCCGGAATTGTGATGCCTCCGGTGTTGGTTCTCTTTTTCAACACTCTGTGGGCCTTTGGGAGTCTTTTCTGGTTCTACACAAATTTTAGGATTGTTTGTTCCAGCTCCCTGAAAAATGTTGACGGTATTTTGATAGGGATTGCTTTGAATGTGTAGATTCTTTGGGTAGCATAGGTATCTTCACAATATTTGTTCTTCCACTCCATGAGCATGGAATATTTTTCCGTTTCTTTGTGTCTTCCTCTACTTCTTTCCTAAGGGTTCTATAGTTTGCAGAGTATAGATCCTTTACCTCTTACATTAGGTTCAATCCTAGGTATCACATGTTTTTCAGGGCAATTGTAAGTGGAATCGATTCCTTGATTTCTCTTTCTTCTGCCTCATGGTTAGTGTACAGGAATGCAACTGCCTTTGTGCATTGGCTTGATATCCTGAGATTTGCGGAATTGCTGTATCGGTTCTAGCAGTTTTTGGGTGGAGTCTTTTGGGTTTTCCACAAAGAATACCTTGTCATCTGCAAAGAGTGCGAGATTGACTTCTTTGTTGCCACTTTGGGTGCCTTTTATCGCTTTTTGTTCTCTGATTGCTGAGGGTAGGACTGCCAGTAGTATGTTGAACAACAGTGCTGAGAGTGGACATCCCTGTCGTGTTGCTGACCGTGGGGGAGAAGCTCTCTGTTTCTTTCTGATGGGGATGATATTTGCTGTGGTCTTTCATGATATTGAGGTATTTTTTCTTTCCCTTCATGGCGCATTGTTTTTATGAAGAAAGCATGCTGTATTTTGTCAAATGCATTTCCTGCGTCTGTTGAAAAGATCATATGGTTCTTGTCCTTTCTTTTATTAGTGTGGTGTATCCCATTGGATTGATTTACAGATGTGAACCACCCCTGAATCCCAGGAATAAGTCCCCCTTGGCTGTGGTGAATAATCCTTTGAATGTACTGTTGGATCCTATTAGCGATGATCTTGGGGAGCAGGTTTGCATCCATGTTCATCTGGGATATTGGTCTGAAATTCTCCTTTATGGTGGTGTCTTTGTCTGGTTTGGGGATCAAGGTAATGCTGACCTCATAGACTGAGTCTGGAAGTTTTCCTTCCGTTTCTATTTGGTGGAACAGTTTCAGAAGAATAGGTATTAATTCTTCTTTAAATATTTGCTAGAATTCCCCTGGAAAGCCATCAGGCCCAAGACTGGTTTGTTGGGAGGGTTTTGATTCCGTTGCTTTGCTGGTTACGGGTCTGGTTTGGTTTTCTATTTCTTCCTGTTTCAGTTTTGGTAGCTTATAGATTTCTAGGAATGCCTCCATTTCTTCCAGATTACCTAATTTGTTGGCATTTCATTGCAAATAATATTCTCTTACGATTGTCTGTGTTTCTTCCATGTTGGTTGAGAGCTCTCCTTTTTCATTCACGGTTTTTTTTTTTTGGGGGGGGGTTCTTTCTCTCTTCTTATTGATAAGTCTGGCTAGGGTTTGATCCATCTTCCTAACTCTTTCAAAGAACCAGCTCTTAGTTTCATTGACCTGTTCTACTTTTTTTTTAAATTTCTATATCATTGATTTCCACTCTAAACTTTATTATTTCTCTTCACCTGCTGGATTTAGGCTTTATTTGCTGTTCTTTCTTTAGCTCCTTTAGGTTTAAGGTCAGGTCGTGTGTTGGAGAATATAACTTGTTTCTTGAGGAAGGCCTGTATTGCCGTATACTTCCCTTTAGGACCGCCTTTGCTGCATCCCAAAGACTCTGAGTTGTCCCGCTTCCATTTTCATTTGCTTCCGTGTATTTTTTGATTCTTCTTTAATCTCCTGGTTCTCCATTCATTCTTCAGTAGGTTGCTCTTTAACCTCCACGTATTTGTGGTCCTTCCACATTTTTCTTGTGGTTAACTTCAAGATTCATAGCGCTGTGTTCTAAAGATATGCATGGTATGATGTCAATCTTTTGGTACTGGTGAGACCTAATTTCTCACCCAGTATGTGATCTATTCTGGAGAATGCTCCATGTACACTCCAAAAGTATGTGTTTCCTGCTGTTTTAGGGGGCAGTGCTCTGAATATCTCTGTGCAGTCCCACTGGTCCCTTGTGTCATTCAAAGCCCTTGTTTCCTCGTTGATCTTCGGCTTAGATGATCCGTCCATTGCTGTGAGTGGGGTATTAAAGTCCTCCACTAGTATTGTATTATTATCAATTAGTTTTTTAAATTTTGTTATTCATTTGTGTATATATTTGGCTGCTCCCAACTTAGGGACGTAAATATTTATAACTGTTAGATCTTTTGGTTGGATAGACCCTTTTATTATGATAGAGTGTCCTTCTTCATCTCTTATAATAGGCTTTGGTTTAAAATCTAGTTTGTCTGGTATATAAGGATGGCCCCATCAGCTTTCTGCTCATGTCCATGAGTGTGATAAAGGATTCCCCATGTCCTCATTTTCGATCTGGATGTGTCTTTGGCTCCACAATGAGTTGCTTGTAAGCAGCATATTGATAGGTCTTGTTTTTTTTGTTTTTGTTTCTGTTTTTGTTTTTGTTTTTTAATCCATGCTGATAGCCTGTGTCTTTTGATTGAAGCACTGAGTCCATTAACATCAGAGAAAATTATTGAAAGGAATGAATTCAGTGCCATTGATTTACCTGCAAAGGTGCTGTTTCTCTAGATGGTCTCTGTTCCTTTCTGGATTTTTGTTACCTTTGGGCTCTGTCTCCACTCAAAAGATCCCCCAAAATATTTCTTTTGGGGTTGGTTTAGTGTTCATAATCCTTAACTTTTTGTTTGTCCCGGAAATACTTTATCTCTCCTTCTACTCTGAATGATAGGCTCCCTGGATGAAGTGTTCTTGACTGCATACGATTCCCATTTAGCACATTGAATATATCATGCAGTGCTTTCTGGGCTGCCAGGTCTCTGGGGACACGTGTGCTGCTGGAGTTATGTATCTATCCTTGTAGGTTAAGGCCCTCTTGTCCTGAGCTGTGTTCAGGATTTTCTCTTTATCGTTGAAATTTGGAAGCTTGACGATTATATGACAAGATGGTGACATATTTTTATTGATTTTAGAGGGGTTCTCTGTGCCTCCTGGACTTGAGTACATGTTTCCTTCTCCCGGGTAGGGAAGTCCTCAGCTCCAATTTATTGAAATAAACCTTCTCCCCCTCTGTCCCTCTCCTCATCTCCTGGGACCCCTATAATCTGGATATTCTTTCAATTTAGGGAAGTACTGAGTTCTCAAAATCTCCCCTCCTGATCCAATACTTTTCTTTCTCTCTTTTTCAGCTTCCTTATTTTCCATTCGTTTAGCTTGTATATCACTGACTTCCTCTTCTGGCTCATTCACTGTCCTTTTAATAGTCTTCATTGGGGACTGAATCTCTGTAATGGAATTTTTAATTTGGGCCTGTCTAGATTTGGGTTCTTTTATTTCTACAGTGAGGGATTCTCAAGTGTCTCCTATGCTTTTTTTTTAGCCCATCTAGTATCTTTCTAACCATTGTTTTAAATTCTAGTTGAGATACTTGACTTACATCCATAGTGACTAAATCCCTATTAGTGAGTACTACATCCTGTTCTTTCTTTTGGGGTGAATTTCTCCATCTCGTCATTGTGTCCAGAAAAGAAAAGAAGAAAGAAAAATTAAAATACAATGAAAGGAATCAAACACACTAGATAGATAGATAGATAGATAGATAGATAGATAGATAGATAGATAGATGAAAAAATTAGAAAAACCTGAAAAAATAAAACACTAAAAAAAATAAACATACAGAGAATGCTACTTAGTGTTTCCCCTAGGAGCTGAAGCTTTGCAGCCCTCTCTGATCGCTAAACGTGACAGGACTGAGTGGTTTGTGCTGGCCTTCGGGGGGGAGGGCCCTGAGCACTGATCCTCAGGTGTACTTCAACTAGTG
>NW_025409697.1:0-12032 GCF_002201575.2 Neomonachus schauinslandi
AAGTATAATTATGTCTCCTGGTATCAACAGCTCCCAGGCATGTCCCCAAAACTCCTGATTTATGATGTAAGTTCGTGGCCATCAGGGATCCCTGATCGCTTCTCTGGCTCCAAGTCTGGCAACACGGCCTCCCTGACTATCTCTAGGCTCCAGGCTGAAGATGAGGCTGATTATTACTGCTCCTCATATGCTGGTAGTAACACTGTCCACAGTGATGCAAGTTCATGAGGAAGTCAGAGAAAAAGGGAGCCTGTTTACAGGCTCCCTACTTGCTCTGAAGATGCTCACCCAACATGGGGAAGCACATTTCTATGGAAGCACCTCCTTCCACTGAGGCAGATGGAGTAGTTTCTTCTGAATATTCACACTTCATAGAATCCATAGTCCATTTCCTGAGGGTCCTGTCTCTTCTGGCATGAACCATTTAAGCTTGATTAGAATTTCCACTTTAAACCATCTAGTTTAGAAAGCACACTAGGTCAGTAATGTCCTCTATGGATGGAAAGGACTTTACCTCAGGAAGTTGCACATTTCTGAGTTAAGTTAATTTCTGTACAGGAAGATTACGAGAAGAACGTCCTCTGTCCCATGTAATATAGAAATGCACTCTCGGGCGCCTGGGTGGCTCAGTTGGTTAAGCGACTGCCTTCAGCTCAGGTCATGATCCTGGAGTCCTGGGATCGAGTCCCGCATCGGGCTCCCTGCTCAGCAGGGAGTCTGCTTCTCCCTCTGACCCTCCTCCCTCTCATGCTCTCTGTCTCTCATTCTCTCTCTCTCAAATAAATAAATAAAATCTTAAAAAAAAAAAAAAGAAATGCACTCTCATGTTAAGTCCAGGATTTGGGCTCCTTAGAGCAATCCTGACCTGATTTTCCTTCCACAACAATCACAAACACTGGAAACCTCTACTCCTGTTTTCTTAGGCTGTTCTCAATGCTGACTGAGCCCTCTCTCTTCCTCTCTCCCAATGAATTTTGATTCAACATTATAAGTAACCAATAGTTTGGGTTTTTTTTCTCCCTGTGCCATTGTTCTTATTCAGGATTCCTTCAGAGCTTTGTTTTATTGGACCTCTAACATTTCCTCAGCCCTGAGCCAAGAACTGTCACACTAACACAAACCTTGTGACAAAGCTGTCCAGGGACAAGCTACCTGGTCCTGAGGGGTAGGGTATGAAGCACCTGGTATGGCAGGTGACCCATTCCTTTCTTGAGGAATATGGAGACAAAGACAAATGTTTTTGGATGGATTTAAGTGTGATTAAGGACTTGGTACTGACTGGGAGGAGAGGAAGGAAGGAGGAGAAGGAACAGAGCAGGATTCCTGCTCTTACTCAGGTGACTTCACTGGTGCTTGGGTTGCACTATCTGTGGCCACCAGGGGGTGGGAAGGACTTGGATTTTTGGGAGGCCATTGCTGTGATTTACCCTGACCTGTGTGGAATCCAAAGAGCTGATTTCTCTTGAGTCATGCAAAGGAGGACCTTGTGCCAGGGGTGATCCAAATCTATTTTGCACCAGTAAGTCCCCTGCGTGAAAGGCCAACAAACACAACCAGGCCTCAGCCTCAGAGTCCCGCAAGGAAGGAGACTGAGAAGCAGGAGGACCCACCCTACAAAGTAGGAGAGGAAGGAGGTAAGTGATGTGAACCACCCCCTGCTCTCCACAATGAGATATGGCACCTGAAAATCGAGTCGCCCAGGTGCTCCCTCCCAGAGTCACGTTGCTCATACCAAGAAGGCCATGTCACAGGGATAGAGTCTATGAAGTGGATGTGGCTCAGGGCTGAGGAAACCTCACACATTTAATTAATCTAGCCCCAGTCGGTATGAGGATGACAAAAGAGAGACATTGAGAAAATGATTGAATTCTCCACATGATTAGAAAACAAGTATAATGCAAGGAAGAGACAGGTGAGTAAGGATGGAGAAATATATGATCTTGAAATCAAGAAAAGGATTCCAGGGTCTGAGGCTCTGGGAGAAGGGGACAGGAGTCAAAATTGGCCTCAGGGGCCCAGCCCCAGGGACTTCTCACCAGGGCAAGTCTGTGTGCCACAGGGGACACAGGATGCTCTCTGTCTGCCCCTTTCTGCACATTTGTGACCTGACCTACAGCTGTGTCCTTCCTGGGGCAAAGTCTCCTCATCCACAGAGAGATACTTGTGTGTTTTTCTAGAAGGAGGTGGATTTGTAAAAAAACTGATCAGTACTGACAGATCTTTCCAGGAAATTTATGGAATGGAGATACTCTGATGACACTCTACATGTCACTGCTCATACCACATGACAAGTGATTTCAAAAGGTTCTCAACAATGTGTCTGTGGCCCAGAGCATGGGATGAACAGAGTGGTGGTCTCTGGGATGGGGGAAAAGGAAAAGTGTTTTGGGAAAAAGATTAGTTTAGGTCATGAGATTATTGTTTGTATGCTTTAAACATTCAAATACTAAACTATGTAGACCTTTGTTTAGGTAATAATGTCTATTTTTTGGATAATAATAATATTAAGTAGATAATGACCTTGTCATAATCAGTGACCTATCTGAAATGAGATTTGAAGCCCATTAGTTTGGATCTCTGTCTCTTGAGATCACTGGGGAGAGGCCTCTTGTGAATAGTCCAGATATCCAGATGCTTCCTGCAAATAACCAACCACTGATCTTCACGGTGAGTTGACTTGCATCTGTTTCCACTTCTGTGAGTACTAGGAGCATCCTCAGGGCCCCCCATAATAGATGAGTAAGGATTTCATGTAAAATTCTGCTGAAATATTGTGCCCACATAATTACACATGACATAGAAATAATAAGCTTGACTGCCACAAAAGGAGGCAAAATTAACACTTGCTCATAAGATGATGAATGAACAATATAGCTAAAGCATGTAAAATTTCTAAAATAAAAAGAGTAATACCTAGGTTTTTTTCTTTTAGGATATAATACATATAGAGATTCCTTAAATAATAGCAAGTTAAAAGAGACAGAGAGAAAGAGAGCAAAAATATCCAGACAACATGTATGGCATCTGACCCAGAAAATCAATGGACACATGGTTACTCATTCACATGCCAATTCCCTTCCCATGTAGAATAGTAAAAGCACGGATGAATACACTGGCCTTAAGAACTTCTAAAACATTTCAAGTTGTTCTATCAAAGGTGTCTATTTTCTCATCTTTAAAAAAAGATTTTAAAATATGTATAGTTTAACTCTCTGAGAAGACACAGGAGACTGTTACTGCAATTTGAGACACAACATGCAAGACTGAAAGGCTTTGGCAGCTCCACAAATCTCATATTGGAGTGATCCTGTTCACTGAACATCTAGTCTATGATTTTCCTGGTAATTCTCCCTATTATGAAAATAGAAACTAATTTCTCAGAAGGAAATTGTGGTCCCATCTAACAGGACACACAGTTGAAGTAGCAATGGGTCTCCCTGCCCTCCCTATGCAAATGTGGATACTTTGTAAAGATCTCACTGATGCCATGACAGTCAGGGAGCACATCTTACACCAGAGGCCCTAGTGCACAACCAAACAATGGCCCCTCTGCCAACTTGTTTGTCTCCATGAAGACACACAGCCTACAGCAGGAGCAGCTTCTGACCAGCCTTACATAGACAGGAGGCCATGACTCAGGACACTATTCTGTTTGGTAGCACAGACGCCCTTCCCACTGTGCTGGGACAAAGATGCTGAGGGGTTCCATGTATGACACTGTTCTGGCCTCAGTAATTCAATAACTCAAAAATGAAGGTTCTGCCTTGTTACTAGGGAAAGGAAGAAGGTAGGTAGGTGGTGAAAAGATTTTTGAAAATAATTGATGGTGAGAACATTATGGAAAGATTGACCTCTCAAGTGGTGACTATATTTGTCAGAAACAGAACTAATATGAGTTGTGTTGTGTGTGTGTATATGTGTGTATATGTGTGTGTGTGTGTGTTTATTTACTGACATTTTTAAATTATGATATACTTATATTCATTTATATAGAAATATATATTTTATGTGTATATATAATACATTTGGTACATAATTATAATATATAAATTATATGAAATCTACATTATATATAAATTTACAAAAAATGGTACATATAAATTTAAAAATGTACTTTTATACATGTGAAATTGTATCTAATCAGGATTGGCTCACATGATTATTGAGGCAGGGAAGTTCATGAGCTGCCATCTGCCACCTATGGAACAAGGAAGGTCAGTGGCATAATTCACTTAGGGTCCAAAGGCCTGAGAACCAGGGAAGCCAGGGGATCCAGGAATTCCAGCCCATCAGCAGAAGAAGGTGAGATAAGATTCCCAGTTCAACCAGAGATGGGAGAAGAGAGGTGAATCCCTCCATCTGTGGCTTTTGCTCGCTCAGACCCTCATGGATTGGGTGAGGCACACAACCTTAGGGACAGCAATCTACTGTATTGAATCCACCAATTCAAATTCTAATCTCAGCCAGGAACACCTCACAGGGACACCCAGAAATAATGTTTCATCTGAGCATGTCTAGACCCACTCAGGTTGACACAAAAACTTAACCATCACAGTGATCATCTTTCCTGATTCTCCACCTGGGAATGTGGAGGACATGGCATTTCCAGTGCTAAAACGGGGAAACTTCTGGCAACATGACTATAGTTGGGCAGCTCCCAGGTCTTCTGATGCCTAAGCCTAGCTTCATTCGGTTGTTCAAACAAGTCATATATATATTTGTTAATTTTTCAATTAATTATTTTTATATAATTAACAATCCATTTTAACTAGAACTCCAGCTAGACATTGGTTGCTCACCAGGAAAAACAGATGCTTTGGCTCCTGAGGAAAAGGGGACACATCCATAAGCTATCTCTTCATTCTAGAAGAAAAAGAGCCATTTTGGAAAGAGCTCTTGCTAATGGGGACAGAGTCTCCTCATTTTTTTGTTGCTGAGTTGAAAAGTTGGGAAGAGTTCCATTCTGGGACCAGAGCACAAAGGCAAAGAGGAAGCCATCATTGTACCAAACCAGATGAAGCGTTGCCTTAGGATGTTACGGTGATCAGGGAGAGGAGATGAGTGAGAACTGAATTCTCAGGACCATGCTGCATGAAGCCCTCTATGCACAGGGTTGGAGAAGCATCTTCAGAGCAAGGGGGAACCTGTGAGCACAGGACAGGTTTTGGTCTCACTTCCCATAACGTTGGACCACTGTGGAAAGTGCCATTACCAGCATATAAGCAGCAGTGGTAATCAGCCTCATCTTTAGCCTGGAGTATGTAGATGGTCAGGGAGGCTGTGTTTCCAGACTTGGAGCCAGAATAGAGATCAGGGATCTCTGAGGGCCAAGTATTAGTATAGTAAATCAGGAGTTTTGAAGCCATGCCTGGGTGCTGTTGGTACCAGGAGATTTCATTATTACTCCAAATGTCACTGCTGCTTCCAACACAGGAGATAGTGACGTCTTTCCCAGATTCCCAGAGAATGAGAGTCTGAGTCAGGTTAGACTGAGCCCAGGACCTTAAAAAAGAAGAACACATACTGCTGAGTTCAGTCCTGGGGCCTTAAATAAACTGAGGAAAAAAAGACAAAGGATCAGCCCATATGTCGCTGTGGTCCCTTTCATGGAGGCTCATCAGTGCCCTGAGTAAGGAAGGTGAGGAGGACCAGAGCCCAGGCCATGGTGGAGACACCCAAGGAACACTGACTTCTGAGACACCCACCCTAGTCCTGGCTCTCCAAGACCTCCCTTATCCCCTCTCCTTGCTTCAGAAAAAGGAGGGACTTCCATGCAAATGTGCTTCATGTACTTGCCTCTCCTCACCTACTCCAATCTGACCCTTCATTCTAGATACTTTTGCATCCCGGGGCAGCAGAACATAGCTGAAGGATTGAAACAGGTGGACATGGATTTTCTAGGACAGAGCTCATGTTAGTGCCCAGGAAAAGGAGCCAGACTTGGAATGTCCCTTAGTTCCTCCTGTGGGAATCCCCACATGGTTGACAAATAATCCCAGAATTTATCCTTTGTGCTATGTGGCTTGATGGTAGGAACAGGACCCTGAAGGGCTGGAATTAGAAGAGATTCACCCTTTCCTTTGTAGGCACCAAAAAGATAGATGAAGTTGTTCGCATGTCTCCGGACTTCTTCTCCTCCTCAGTAAGGTGGTTTCTTGTGCTTCTTTTGGTCCCCTTCCTCACAAAGCACTGAGCCTGAGGCCTTGGGGTGCTTCTTGGACTTTTGAGTAAGAACTTATTGAGACACGATAGATTTGGATCACCCCTCACACATGGTCCTCCTTTGCAGGACTCAAAAGGAATCAGCTGTTGGGACTTCATACAGGTCAGGCAGGGTAAATGACAGCCATGGTCTTGCCCAAATCCAGGCCCTTTCCGCTCAGGAAAGGCAGGTGAGTGAGAGCTGGAATCCCTACTCTGCTCCTTTTCCTCCTTCCTTCTTCCCCTCCCAGTCAGTACCAAGTCCCTAAATCCCCCTTCAATCCATTAGAGTTCATTTGTCTTTGTCTCCATCTTCCTCAGGAATAGAATAGGTCACCTACCACATGGTGGCTCAGACCTGCCTCTCAGGCCACGTAGCTTGTCCCCCTGCACAGCCTTGTCACGGGGTTTGTGGTTAGGGGGACAGTTCTTGACTCAGGGCCAAGGTAGTGTTAGAAGTCAAATAAAACCAACCACTGAAGGAAGTCTGGATGAGAACAATGGCTCAGGCAGAAAAAGGATTGGTTTCTCACGATGTTGATACCAAAAACATTGCATGAAGGGTAGAGAGCTCAGTCAGCATTGAGAAAAACCTAAAGAAAACTGTGATTTAGTTTTCCAGTGTTTGTGGATCTGGTAGAAGGCAACGGGGGTCAGGGTACTCTAAAGAGCTCAACTCCAGAAACCTCTCATCAGAGTGCATTTCTCTGTCTATTACATGGGACAGAGGACATTCTTGTCTTAATCTTCTCTGCACAGAGACTAACTTACCTTAGAGTTCTGCACTTTCCTGAGGTAAATTCCTCTCCATCCAGAGAGAGATGTCTGACCTTGTGTGCTTTCTAAACAAGATGGTTTAAAGGGGGAAATCCCAATCAAGCCTGACTGGTCCCTGACAGAAGAGAAATGTCCCCTCAGGAAACAGACTAAGAATTCTATGCAGTGTGGACATTCTAAAGAAACAATTTAAATGCCACTATTCACATATCTAGAACAGGTATTTCTTAGAACACAAGGGAGATGACATCCTGGCCTAAGGTTGGGCCAGTTAAGTACCTGGTGACCTCAGCGATTGGGGCAGAAGGAAAAGGGTCATTGTTAGAGATGATAATTTTGATTTTGACAATCAGTCATTCCTGTGTTTTAAATTTACATGTACTATAATTTTGGGTAGAATTTAAATTAAAATGTCTATTATTTTATACAATACCCAATGGTAACCAGTTGACTGTTTCATAAATCAATAGGCTGGACATCTGAGCATGGGTTTGTAGCCTAGTTGACTGCATACTTGTCTCTTGAAATCACAGTGGAGAGGTCTCCTGAGAATTTTCTGGATCTCAGGCATTTCTTGCAGGAAGTAAACCCTGAACTTTACAATGAGCCTGTTGCTTCTGTTCCATGTTCTGTTAGTACCAGGAACAAATTCAGCTCTTCCTCCCCAAAAGGAAGGAGTCCCTGATTGATTTAAAACCCTTCTGGATTTTTGTGTCCATACAATAAGACATGATATTCAAACAATAAATCTGACAGTCATCCAAAAGTGACAAAGTAACCACATGTACACAATATCCTTATGTTCCAATACGAAAGAAAGAAAATATGATTAAAAGTATACAGAGATCAATACCCAGCATCTTATTTTGTAAGACAAATTAAAGATGATGATTCCTTATACACTAGCAATTTTAAAATAGGAGAAAATGCAAAAATGATGCCATGGAAAAGGACTGGCACTTAATGAGAATTTCTATGAACCCGTGAAAGAAAATTACCCAGAGGAGCTGATTACCTGATTGCATTGAACAGAAACACACTGGTGTATATTTAGACCATAAGGATAACTAAAATATTTCAAATCATCTCTATCAAAATAACCTCCTTAGGGGTGCATAGCTGACTCAGACAGTAGAGTGTGTGATTCTGTTCAGGTTCATAAGTTTAGGCACCATGTTGGATGTGGAGACAACTTTAAAAAAAAGTTAAAAAACATTTTTGTGCCCAGAAATGGACCCTCAACTCTATGGTCAACTAATCTTTGACAAAGCTGGAAAGAATGTCCAATGGAAAAAAGACAGTCTCTTCAACAAATGGTGTTGGGAAAATTGGACAGCCACTTGCAGAAAAATAAAACTAGACCATTTCCTTACACCACACACAAAAATAGACTCAAAACGGTTGAAAGACCTAAATGTGAGACAGGAGTCCATCAAAATCCTAAAGGAGAACACAGGCAGCAATCTCTTTGACCTCAGCTGCAGCAACTTTTTTCCTAGAAACATCACCAAAGGCAAGGGAAGCAAGGGCAAAAATGAACTATTGGGACTTCATCAAGATAAAAGCTTTTGCACAGCAAAAGAAACAGTCAACAAAACCAAAAGACAACCGACAGAATGGGAGAAGATATTTGCAAATGACATATCAGATAAAGGGCTAGTATCCAAAATCTATAAAGAACTCATCAAACTCAACACCCAAAGAACAAATGATCCAATCAAGAAATGGGCAGAAGACATGAACAGACATTTTTCCAAAGAAGACATCCAAATGGCCAACAGACACATGAAAAAGTGCTCAACATTGCTCGGCATCAGGGAAATCCAAATCAAAACCTCAATGAGATACCACCTCACACCAGTCAGAATGGCTAAAATTAGCAAGTCAGGAAACGACAGATGTTGGTGGGGATGTGGAGAAAGAGGAACCCTTCTACACTGTTGGTGGGAATGCAAGCTGGTGCAGCCACTCTGGAAAACAGTATGGAGGTTCCTCAAAAAGTTGAAAATAGAGCTACCATATGATCCAGCAATTGCACTACTGGGTATTTACACCAAAGATACAAATGTAGGGATCCAAAAGGGTACATGCACCCCGATGTTTATAGCAGCAATGTCCACAATAGCCAAACTGTGGAAAGAGCCAAGATGTCCATCGACAGATGAATGGATAAAGAAGATGTGGTATATATATACAATGAAATATTATGCAGCCATCAAAAGGAATGAAATCTTGCCATTTGCAACGATGTGGATGGAACTGAAGGGTATTATGCTGAGCGAAATAACTCAGACAGACTTATACTGACATGTATCATATGATCTCACTGATATGAGGAATTCTTAATTGCAGGAAACAAACTGAGGGTTGTTGGAGTGGGGGGTGGGGTGGGAGGGATGGGGTGACTGGGTGATAGACATTGGGGAGGGTATGTGCTATGGTGAGTGCTGTGAATTGTGTAAGACTGTTGAATCACAGACCTGTACCTCTGAAACAAATAATACATTATATGTTAAAAAAAAAAGAAGATAGAAGGAAGGGAAAAATGAAGGGGGGGAATCAGAGGGGGAGACGAACCATTAGAGACTATGGACTCTGAGAAACAAACTGAGGGTTCTAGAGGGGAGGGGGTGGGGGGATTGGTTAGCCTGGTGATGGGTATTAAAGAGGGTGCCTATTGAACGGAGCACTGGGTGTTATATGCAAACAATGAATCATGGAACACTACATCAAAAACTAATGATGTAATGTATGGGGATTAACATAAGAATAAAAAAAACTAATGATGTAATGTATGGTGATTAACATAACATAATAAAATTAAAAAAAATTTTTTTGTAAAGGGCATCTGGGTGGCTCAGTTGGTTAAGGATCTGCCTTCGAGTCAGTTCATGATCCCAGGGTCCTGGGATCAAGCCCTGCGTCAGGCTCACTGCTCAGTGGGAGCATGTTTCTCCCTCTGCCTCTCCCCACTCATGCTTTCTCTCTCATTCTCTCTCTTTGTCTTCCTCTTGCTTTCTCTCTCTCAAATAAACAAATTAATTAATTAAAAAACATTTTCTAAAAAGTGCCCTCTCTCCATCTAAAACTAATATAATATTACACCAATTTTACCTAAATTTTTAAAGTAGTGACCACTCTCTCATCAATTCAGAAAAAATTTTAAGGGTATATTGCTTCACTATCTCAGAATACCCAAGAGGCTGTTCCTACAGCTTGAGACTCTACATTTTCAAGACACAAAGGGCTACCGCAGCCCTATTATGTCATATTGGAGCCATCCTAGTCACACAATATCTATGCTCAGGATTACTGTGTAAGTTTCCCTATTATTAGGATACTAACGACTTTCTCAGAAGGATATGGTGGCCCTGTCTTAAAAAGAGATACACTAGAATAGGCAATGGTGCCTCCTGCCCTCCTATGCACATGTCCATACTTGTTAAAGATCCTATTGTCATTCCAGTCTCAGGCACTCTTATATCAGATACCATAGAGAATAACCAGACAGTGAGCCCTCTACCTCCTTCAGGGTTTCTCCACAAGGACACACATCCAACATGCAGATACAGTCTTTGTACAGCCTTCCACAAATATGAGGGACTAACTCGGGTCTTTATTCTGTGTCTTCAAAAGCAGATGCACCTTCTCACTGTGGTGTGACCCAGCTGCTTAGAGGTCAATGTGTGTGGCACATTTCCAGCCTACTGACTAAAGCATGAAGGTATTGACCATTTATTTGGGGAAGAAAGTAGGCAACTGGAAAGAGATTTGGAAAATTAACTAAAGGAGAGAACATAATGAGAGAGACTGAGTTCTCAGGAAAGCTGACCATGCATCCTGATTTGCCCCAGAGTGAGGGCATTGCCAAGATATGGCAGTTTCACTGCTAAAACTGGGAAAATTCTGGCAGACTGAGAACAACTGGTTATTGAAACAGGTTTTCTCTGGTCTACACCAGGTTCAAAAATGGATAGAGAATCCTTGGACATATATGATGTGTATGTGTATTTAGTGATTTGTCATAACTGGGATTCCAGGTAGAACCTGGGCTGGCTCCTTATGAAAATCAGATATAATGGGGTTCCCTGAAGAATGGAGACAAGCCTTCTCTTCCCAGGTGGAAAATGGAACCATGTTGGAAAGAGCCCACCCTGTCAGGGAGACAGAGCTGAATCCTGATAGGGATTCATTGGTCTGAGGGGAGGGGACCTTCTACATACCATAGAGTCTCCACTCCAAATCCCCTTGCTCAGCTCCCTTGGGTATGGGCTCAAACATGAAGGGGCACTGGAAAAACAACATCTTCCTCTTCTACTCATTCCTTCAGCTAGATCTTCAGCTTTTCACTGAGTTGCTGTTTTCTCAAAAACTGACCTGGAGAACAATATCTCACCAAAGTGGATCATGTTGATTAGAGTATGATGGACACTGAGTTGAGTAAGACAAGGTCACTTCTGGATAAATGATTCCAACCTCGACTAACAGGAGTGAGAGGTTGTCATTTAAAGTAAGGATGTTCCTGAGAACTGTGAACATTATACAAAGCACAGGTCTCTTTGTCCCTCTCTTCCTCCCATTGAGGAATGGAAAGATCATCTTCTGGGAACATGGCAAGGAACAAAGAGACTGTCAATTTCCCCAGACAATTCACCAGGATGCCTGTTTCATTTTACTATATTGCATGATGGAGAGGACTTGAGAGAGAACTGAATTCTCAAGGCCATATTGCATGAAGCCCCTTCTGCACATGGTTTAGATTGAGGAAGCATCTTCAGAGCAAAGAGGGAGCCTGTGAGCACAGGACAGGTTTTGGTTTTACTTCCCCATGAACTTGGACCACTGTGATGAGTATAACTGCTTCTATATGAGGCACAGTAATAATCTGCCTCATCCTCAGCCTGGAGCCCAGAGATGGTCAGGGAGGCCGTGTTGCCAGACTTGGAGCCAGAGAAGCGATCAGGGATCCCTGATGGCCGCGAACTTACATCATAAATCAGGAGTTTGGGGGACATGCCTGGGAGCTGTTGATACCAGGAGACATAATTATACTT